>NC_030387.2:31696728-32003723 GCF_001625215.2 Daucus carota subsp. sativus | reverse complement strand
TAGCTTTGCAAGTATTTATCGATCGAAGATTGATCCAGTCATATCAAGTAATTTGTTCCAAAGCCAAGTCAAGCCAACTGCCAGCTATGCCAAAGCTTACTGCTCAAATGCCATATGTCAAAACTTCCACAGAAAGCCATATCAGGAAGTGACATTTTATATATGTGTGCACTTATATATTTGTATATGTACAAATATAATTATATATGTATATATGTATATTTAATTAAATATAATATATATAATATATATGTATATATGTTTTTAAACATATGTATATGTATATTTATATGTATATATATTTAAATAAATATATATGTATATAGTATATGTATTTATATTTTACATAAACATTTATATATTTTAGTGTGTATATATATATATATATATATTATGTGCATAATATGTGTATATTTATATCTATAGTAATTATATATATATATCCCTATATATATTTATATTTTATTTACATATAATTTTATGTATATTATATATATTTAAATATATGAGAATATATTTAAATATATGTGTATATATATATTACTATATGTTTATATAAATATTATTTATATACATATATATATATATCTTTATTATACATATATTATATAATATATGAAATAATATAATATAAATATATGGATTTTTTTCTAAGGCATTGCTAAGGAAGATACTGCACTGTTTGAGGCGCAACTTTGACTAAAGTCAAAGCTTGCGCTCAAACATTGTGAGAGTCATTCCAAATGTGGCGCAAGTTCATCTCCAGGGAATTTTTTGCTCAAGTCATTACAGGGCAACACAATGGCACTGGCGCAACCTTTGACTCAAAGGCAGTCAAAGATGCGCCACACAAGTGAAGGCTTTGGCGCAACTTCACTTCACTGATTTTATTCCAAGTCATTACTCACATGGAGGGTAGAGGAAGGCGCAAACTTTTGACTGGCGCAACTTTGACCATTCATGGCGCAGACTTTGACCTCTCTAAGTGGAAGAGGCGCAGTTTCAGTACTGCCAATATTTTAAGTAAATGTTCACAATGATGGCTTGGCACAATGAGTGTCACAGGCCAACCTTTGACAAAGTTCAAAGGCGCAGCTTTGACTTTCAAATGTGGCGCTGTTCTACTTGAATATAATTCTAAGTCCCTCTACAGTGACCACTGTGTGCATCTCCTTGCGCAATTCATACACACTTGGGAGTTAGATTTATTTTGTTAAATCGAATCCGTCCAGGACGAACTCAAGTCGTCCAGGACGAACTCGTTAACCATGGTTAGTTTATGAAAGCCTATAAATATGTGATTGTGGTTCTCACAATTTACAACATCCTTCGGGATGAAATGGCCAAGTGCTCTGCACGGCTACTCCCACTATACACACACCCTAGCCTAGCTTTGTAATAGAAATATCAGTAGTGGTTAGAGTTTGTAATATTGAGAGTAGTGGCCATTGTAGCCGAACCTTCGGGTTTGGATTTATAGCACCTTCGAGGTATTTATCAATATACAGATATACCTTGGAAAATATTGTGTGTTGGTTTAATATTTTCATATCCTCAGAAACCGACCTAATAAATATCCGGAACACGAAACCCATTACAGGACTGCAATTTGTTTATCCGCAAGATTCGAAAGAATTTTAAATTGTAGTGAGTATCGTATTCAACCCCCCCTTCTACGATACTTTGGACCTAACAATTGGTATCAGAGCCAGGCTGATTGATATACAAATCAGGATCCTTATCGTACGGAAAATCAAGAACCTAGCTTTTGATATTTGATTAGGGGAAATGTTCTTCCGGTTTGTGTTGCTGAATTTGTCCGTAGGCCTAAGCAAGGATTATCTGTCGGATACTGAACTTTGGACCGGGACTTATAAATTTATACTTTAAATTTTAATAAGTTTATTTTATAAATTTAACTTAATTTATTTTAAACTTATTAATTGAGTTTATTATGAATTAATTAAATTTATCTTATAAACTTAATTAAATTTACTTTATAAACTTTGCTAAATTCATTTAATAAATTTGCTTAAATTTATTTTAGACTTGTAAAGTTTACTCTTAGACTTTATCAAGTTTATCATAAATTTTTATAAATTTATTATTTAAATTTGTATAGTTTATGATTTAAATTTAAGTTAAAATATAAAATATAAATTTAAGAGGATTTAACTGATTATGGATATAAGTTCAAGTTCAAGGGTTCAATTTCATTTGTTCTGGAAGCTATGATTTAATTGGAGACGAGACACTTGAATATTTTCAAAAATTAAATTTATCTAATAAATTTTAATATATTTACTAAATGAATTTGAAATAAATTTATTCTAAACTTATTCAGTTTATTATGAATTTATTTGAATTTATTTTTTAAATATAATTAAATTTACTTTATAGATTTAACTTAGTTTATTTTATACTTTATTTTCTTTCATCTTTTAAAACTTATTTTTAAATTTATTTTCTTTATAATTTAAACTTAGTTTAAATAATCAAGTGTCCCGTAACCTTTTTAATTATTCTACACCAAGACAAATCAGATTGACATTTAGTTGAGACAGATCAGGCTGACAGATTACAAGACAAACACCGAGCTTTCAAATACCAGATTCTCAGAACCGGTAATGGAAGTACATTGATGACCCAATCCAATTGATTACTCAAAGGATTATTAGAAGCAGTTTTCTATGTTCGACAAAGATGATTGTGATTCAAAGAAGGTTCTATTGAAGACTAATTTGGTACTACTGACAGTGGATTTTGAAGAAGGTACTTCAGGCCTTGATCTGAGTAATTACTCCTAAGATCACCAGATCAGGATGGGAACTTGCTTTATGTGTTGAGTGCATCTTCCCAGGGCTCGGAATATCAACTTTGAATGGTACCACTGGTAGTAGGAAAAGAGAAGTTTTTACGAACGAATCTTCAAGGGATTTCAATCTAACTTAGTGATTCAGGGATATACAATTACTCAGTGAATTGTACCAATGCTAAATCCATCCAGAATCAACTGAACCAAAGACAGAGAACTGTGGAGGTTTATGGATATAATTATCGAGTTACTACCACATCAAATCAGTTTCGTGCATTAATGTCAGAACCTTAGGATTGAACAGAAGAGTTTATAACTGCTGAATTTGAGGAAGCTCAAGTCGACGAAAGTTAACACTTTTGAAGAATGTGAGGACAGAACTTCAAGGATTAGTATAACACTGTCTGAGAGGTTTAGTCATGTCAGATTCAGATGGAATCCATTGGTTTCAAATGGAGACTCTTCGAGGTTTAGTTCGACAGGTTGTTTGAAAACTGAGTTGATCAGCACGCACAATATTGATTGGTATCTTTAGCAAAGAAGGATTGCTATATATATTGAAGCCTCGACAAACAAGGATGATAGGGCTTGTCTGAAATTCTAGTGGATGTTTTGAAAGAAGCATCACAACAAGTTCTTATGCTATTTTAGGAAAGGTGTGAGATGGATCAATTGCTGATGAGAAGGATGATTATGGTTATCTGACTATCCTAGCATTCTCTGAAGATGACTCACCTCGCACTTCTCAAGTACGAATTCTTTCTAACTATGCAATAATTATTTCTTTATATTCAAAGCATGTTATAAATCTCTGAGTAGAACTGTTTAACACACAAGCACAAGCATGATAGCATCACATTAGATAATGTTAAACTAGTATGCTAGATTACTATTCTGGTAACTAAGATTGATGATATCTTGTGCATGCATCTTTAGCAGATTCTTAACATGTGTATGAATATTTAGGAGCTGATTATTTGCAATGGTGAGATTAGAAGCTTTCCTTTGGAACACGACTCTTAGTTTAGGGGTTATGATCCTAGCATATATAACTTTGTTAAAACACTTACTTTCAGATTCCTTAGTACAATTAGATTTGCTTATTTATCTGAATTGTTTGTTAAGGATTTTATTTTGTTCTATGATGGAATGTCTACCTTGTGTCAGTAGAACTTTTAGAACTTCATGTTAGATCTAAAACTGACTTAGGTAATAGAGATAGTATAATGCCATATAACAACAGATTGGGATTAGTATGAATTGATAATGTGATTATTAATTTCTTGTGTCTAATCCATATGCTTTTCGAAGATTATTGAATATATGTAATTCTACTTGATACCTGTTGCACTTGTGTTAATTGGTTTAAGTAGAGAGTACTGAATCTTCTGAATTGCATAACTGCCTGTCTTGCTCTTTTCTTATCTTTGACTGTTTGCCATGTGTACTCAACATCATGTCTGTTTATTTTCATGTCATGAATGCATGTCTTTGTACTTGCATTGATTTTAGAAAAGCATGTTTGAGAATCACATTAGGGCAATGTCTAGATAAGAATTAGCATGTTAAGGTTGCTTCTGTTGTTACCATTGTTAAAGAAAAATCTCTAATCCATCCGGACCCAGTTATGATTGGGGACCATAGAACTCTTTCCATTTGTGATTGCAGGTTACATATGTTCCATATGATTTTTGGTGCACTCTGTTTGCTGAGTAGCTGAAATCATATATTTACCAAAAGTACCCTGTCAGCAAATGTGATCGTGTGAGCAGTTCCGTCAATAATCTTTGAAAGATGACAACAAAGATTCTCTTGCGGGACATGCCTGTTTTCCTGGAATGTCATCATGGAAGAATATCTTTCTTGGAAGAGTCAAAGCACAGAAATTCCTAGTATCAGACTGTTCTCTGACAAAGGACATTATGTCAGTTCATGGAATAGTGTTTTATCTTAAATCAAGAAGGATGTGAATTTTTCTCGTAGCTAATATGGAACTTCAATTGAAGATGGAGTGAGCTGTTTTGATAGTGAAGCTTCATCGGATGAGTATTAGCTATGGCACTTGAAGCTCTCAAACTTGTATGTCAAAACAAGGAGCTCTTTTTATTAGTAAGAAGAGAATTGATGAGAGGACTACCTCATCTGGGATTCTATATGGATGAAGCTTATGAGGTATGTCAATAGGGAAGTCGAAGGAGCATCACAAAGAAGCAAAGATATGATCAACATTACTGAGCCGCTTCAGATGATACATATGGATTTCTACGGATCAGTTAATGTTATATCTACAACAAAGCCAGATATCTTTTTGTGATGATCGTTGACTACTCTAGAGTCTTTTGTGTTGTTCATATGTGTTCGAAGGACAAGATGTCACAAATGAAGGTTGATCAAGATGAACCCTGATCATTGATAAATCCAGAAAGACACCATTCTTTCCAGTGGCCAATCAGAAGCAAACACTAACTCTTGGTATGTGTTTGGAGGAAAATGCATCTTTGTCAGTCTTGCATCTAAAGCTCAAAGAATATTTTCATCGGCTACTCAATGGAGTCTACAGTCTACAGGGTGATTATGATTATTCAACAGAAGGTGATTGTAAGTCTGGACAGGACATTGAACGACACCTTGCTCCAAGCTGTTAAAGGTGATATTAGTGGTATAATAATAATTCAGATCCAAGCAGAATCTCTTTGCAAGGATAAGGATTATTAAAGAAATCCCAGCAACAGCTTAGGGGGAGCATTTGGTGGATTCACTAGTCAAACTCAACACTACATTGGAGATGAACAGGACATATCAAGAACGTATCTGCTTAGACAAAGGGTTTGGAGTCAATTTCATTCCCGGGTTCTAGTTCTTAAATGTTCCGAATGGTGAAGTGAAGACTAGGAGAGCTATTGTGAAAGGATGTTATTTCTTTGGGTTTCAATCTGAACTGAAACTTAAGGAAGATTCAGAAGCTCTTAAAGGGATCCAGATTGAGTGATTGCACAGCAAGATGATCTCAATCAGTTTGAAAGCAGATTGTGCGGATTCTAATACCTGATCTAATGACAATTCAGTACTTAGTACTTGTCGGGTATTTAGATTCCAACTGGATGTTTTTGGCTCTGTTACGAGGGACAAGCCAATTTGGTTGCTTAGAGTTACTTCAAAAGAGAAGGTTATGAAGATGATGGAAATAGAATCTTCAAGTTCAGGACTCTACATCTTAGAGGACTCAACGACCTTCATGATTGAACTAAAGCACCATTGACGAGACTCGGGTTCAGGATATTACAGTGAGCTAGAAGATGAAGCTTCATACAACATTTCAAGGACTTTGCAGTTGCAGATCCAACGGAATTTGTATTCTCTTTCTTCACCAGCTCTCTATGAGTTGTTATCCAAGACCTGATGATAGTCACGGACATGGTATGACTTCTGACTAGCATATTAATTTAATATCTGTTTGCTAGAGTCATACTTGGTATTCAAATCATTACCTCTCATGATACAAGGCACACACAATACAATTATCTGTGTAGTGATACCATGATTATATTATATGTGGACTAACGTCACTTGTGCAAGATAATTGCTAAGTGAATGCAGATTAGTGATATGATGAGTTTGTTGGAAAGTTGCTATTCTTTATGGTCTACTAGCTAGCCTAAGGAATGATGGCAATAAAAGGAAGTCAAAGATCTTTTGAATATGCGCATTTTGGAAGATTCTAGACCTGCCAAGACTTATGCCAACAACCACTGGACTTGATCAGTACAAGAAAGGTACATCAACTGAAATGTCAAGTCTCAGAGGTATTCAACTTATCACTTTACTTAACTGCAAGTAGATCACATACTATATTTTACATAAGGTATTACTTCATTCATGAGCATGTCTATCGTATTTCTTGAATGAATTCATGAGTATTAAATTGTCTATACATAGGACTTGTGAATTTATTTAAAATCCAATACCTCGTGCTTTTTGCTATTCTATGTGATTGCTATGTTTATTGCTTTGCATGCTTAGATGGTGATTATATGTTTTAGCATGAGTGTTTGTTATTTCAATTATTTAAATTGTGTTTCATGACAATTAAGTGACTTATTTGTTCATGATTTAAATGATTAGAGATGACATGAAGCATGACTTAATTATGTTATTTTTCTTGATCTATACCTCTTCAACAATTGGTATCTAGTAGAGAACTTTGTAATAATCTAGTCGTGATATATCTGTATTTATGAACATACTTAGGATTATTTTCTAGGTTGAATTCATTTTTATAGGTATAAAATCTGAAGCATGACTTATTTGTTTCTAGACTTGTGACTTGTATCAGTAATTGGTATGTGGTTAAAATCTAGTTAGAATTTAGTCATGATAAACTAGTATTTGTGGAGTTACTTAGATTCTCTCTAGGCTGAATCCATTTATATTAGTGTATATACTTGAAGCATAACTTTTTGTGTTAGATATTTGATGATTTATTAATTGATATTTTATTTCATGTCTAACTGCATATAGTTGTGATACTTTTAGTGTTAGTGATATTTTTGCATGCTTATATGTAGATCACTAATATTAATTGTCAATATTTTCCGCGAGGAGTTGTGTGAGTTCACTTATGTTTAATGATTATCTATATAAGACTCGTGAACTTTTCTTCAACTTTCCCTCGGGCTTGCGAATATCTTTGTATGATTGTCATGATTTTAGTTGTTATATGCTGATCTGATAATTATATGATATTGCATAGATAATTATTATTTTATCTTAGTTAAATTGTGATCCATGACAATTATATGCCTATTTGTTTCATGATTGACTTTGATAGAATAATAGAAGCATGATTAATTCATTTTTGAAATATTTAATTGGTATCTATTTCTGATGCTTTATTGATGTTTTATTTGTGAATTGATTGTGATGTATTGGCACTGGTGATATATTGTTGCATATTTCGTAAAACCACTGGTGCTAATATATTTTAGGTGTTTAATATTCTGAGTACAAGGGAGACAACATAATCTTTATTCTGTCTCATATTTATGTTCTGGAGTGGTGAGTTTCTTCAAAGAAATTTTCTTATCAATTGATTTCAACAATTGGTATCCACTACTCTATTTCATAAATACTTCTTAGAATATTTTGCATCTATACATGTAGCGTCATAAGACGAGATATTGATTATCTTGTATTTGTGTACTTGGTGATCTTTGTCACTTGCAGCGTCTGTTTTGACGATGTGCTAGTATGTGGCCTTTTCACTAATTAGTGTGGCGAGTGCTTTATACACTGTAGCGCATAAATTTTCTTGTTTCCTTTTTAAATTGTAGTGAGAAACAGGAGTCTGTGTCTTTTTCAAAGACAAGTTCATTTAAACCTTTTATGCATAGATTCTGACTCTTGTACTCAAACCAGTTTTTAATGGAAAAACTTTGATTCTTTCATCGGTTGTGATTGTCATTCTTTATGAAAATCATTTTTACAATCACAACTGATTCATTTTTCCTCAAAAGATTAAATGCAATTGCTTTCATTCAAAATCATAGATTTTCTAAAGTGCATTTATATCTCTTTCTGTTCTTTGGAACTTAATCAGCCTCTTGGCTTTCCTAGATAGTCATAAGGTTGAAAACCAACAATCTTTATCCCAGACTATAAAACCAAATTCAGAACACATCCCAACTTTCCCCATGGAGTAATAAGGAACTTATTAGACTAGAGGTCAATGAGGGAGAAACTGTACTCGTTGCAGCAAATAAGGATGTGAGGGATAGTGTACCCACAGCTCTACCTCTCAAGATGAAAAGGTGTTTTCAAAATTGAGGTAACTGTTGCTCATCTATATTTTCTCAAAAGAATATAGAGCTGAAAAGGCAATAAAACAGTCTCTGGAATCATTCTCTCAACAGGATGAGTCCATTGAAATTCGCTCGTCAGCCAGAGCATCTTGTATTAAGTCAAGCACATCATCAGTAATCACTCTGATGAAGAGCCTAAACATAAAATCTTATGGACACAATACAAGAGAGTGCACAGTGAGGTTAAAGGTTTTGTTCTAGAAGCAACTTCTTCATTTACCATTTTACGGTAGATAAGATGGTTGATGCCTTTACAGGTGTAAGGAGGAAACGAGGATCTCAATTGCCAAATCTTCAGGATTCTCGTCTCCCTCCCCAGATAAGAACAGATCTGGATCCAATCGGAATGGATTTCCTATTTATAGGAGATCGGCAACTCTCTGACTATGAGTCAATTTATTGATGAGTCAGTTGAGGATCGAGGATTTACGAAACCTCATTGCACCGCCAGTGACCTCTCTTGAAGGGGCTATGGTGATTTTCTCATGCAGGTACAGAAGACCATACTTTGAGTGCTGAGAGAAACACTGTGAGCCAAACACTGAGAGTTAAACACTTGGTGAGATTCTGAGAAGAACCAGTGAGATATTAGAATGAGAAATATGTGAGCATAAGTGAGTGCAAACACATAGGATTTTGAGAAGAGTGAAACACTTGTGAGGTACATATAATAATAATTGGTATTGAAAGCTCACAAGATGTTGAAAGAATTGACGGAAGCAACTACGGCTCATTCCATTTCATGGTGTGAACTTATGGTTGATGATTCTCTTGAATCAAGTGTCTTCACAGACATTGAGGAGGACTTAGGCCTTTGCCATAATTAAGCCTTTGTCTAACCTCCCAGAGCAAACAACTCTGGATCCTTAATTGGATAAGCCACTTAGTGGTTGGCAACTTGTGGACCATGATTCGGATTTATCTGATGAGTCTATAGGGACTGGGAATTACGAACTCCCATTGCACCACCGGTGACCCCCTTTAAGGGTGGCTAAGGTGATTTTCTTGCAGGTACTCAGCATTTTGGAAGCTCAGTATTTGTGTGGAGGGATACACTTACAGAACTCGTGAGTGACACCCTTACCCAAAAACCGAGAGAAAATTGAGTGTTGAGTGATACACCTGCAGAACATTTTAGTGAGACACCCACTAATTACCAAATTTATACCTACAGACATAGTGGATGTTGTTACTGGAATGTCAGTTTTTAATCCTTACTTTTCCGTTTGGAACCTATTCTTTCAGCATAGGCACCAACCCAATCAAAGTAAACCCTTCTTCTGAACTCTTTCTTCGACCCCAGCTTTAGCGTTGTTTAGTTCTCTATGGGGATATTATCTTTTGGTACAGGATGTATTGGACACGTTCCTTGACCATATTTGATACCACATATCCTCGGAGGATTCCACAACTAAGGGGGAGAATATATTTAGGGGGAGAATATATGAAAGGGGGAAGAAAAAGTAAGTTAGCTTTCTTCTGCTGTCTACAACTAAGGGGGATTAAACTACTCTTTAGCTGTGTACTACTGAGGGGGAGATTCTTCTTTCAACTAAGGAGGAGGATTGATCTTTCATCTAAGGGGAGACAACTACTTATCACTAAGGGGAACCTGATCAAGGTAACGGGAGGAGAAGTATAAGGTGATACATTTATTCTTCAGTAAGTGGTAGACATGAACTCATTCATTACCACTGAAGAATTCAATGAAGCTGCTGATTGTTCTTTGCATAATAGAATGTTTTGAATTCTCTTCAAGACAGACTATGAGGATTTTCAGGCAGGTAAGCAAGAACCAGAGAAATAAAGGTGATATGCACATCTGTTATTTCTATTCATGAAATCTGGAAATGTATTATATGATCCAGAAACTTTGTAGCATTATTTACTAGTCCAGGACTTTACTTTTTCTAGTGTTAGTTGAGTTATCCTCCAGAGGATTTGCTTGTTATGATTAACAAACAAATAGGGGGAGATTGTAAGTCTAAATGTAAAGACAACCCTATCTGTTACATAGGGATGATAACTCAACAATAGAACAGGACAAGTAAATAACACTACGCCTGCACCGGAATCGGAAGATACGAAGACAAAGGTTGAAGAAGCCATCTACAGTCTTGAAGGAATAAGTTCACTGGAAGAAGTTCATTAATATGTTCATGCCTCAGTGAAGAATAAAGATTGAAGTATTCAAGATTGTGGAAGCAATGAAGATGTTGTCCAAGTACTCGAAAGATTTCAGTGCAACCCCTGAAGCAAGATATTTCTATATATCTTGGTTGGTTATTTATAATCAACAAACTGAAGCATAAACTAACCCGGAACCGACTGATCAATGTTTGCTGACAAAGAAGGTACAATGTTTAACTTCAGTGTTAGTCGCTTGTGAACCAGACCAGTGCACTAAGCGTCAGCACGTACGGAGCTTTGCAAAGTATTTATCGATCGAAGAATTGATCCAGTCATATCAAGTCATTTGTTCCAAAGCCAAGTCAAGCCAAATGCCAGCTATGCCAAAGCTTACTGCTCAAATGCCATATGTCAAAACTTCCACAGAAAGCCATATCAGGAAGTGACATTTTATATATGTGTGCACTTATATATTTGTATATGTACAAATATAATTATATATGTATATATGTATATTTAATTAAATATAATATATATAATATATATGTATATATGTTTTTAAACATATGTATATGTATATTTATATGTATATATATTTAAATAAATATATATGTATATAGTATATGTATTTATATTTTACATAAACATTTATATATTTTAGTGTGTATATATATATATATATATTATATTATGTGCATAAATATGTGTATATTTATATCTATAGATAATTATATATATATATCCCTATATATATTTATATTTATATTTACATATAATTTTATGTATATTATATATATTTAAATATATGAGAATATATTTAAATATATGTGTATATATATATTACTATATGTTTATATAAATATTATTTATATACATATATATATATCTTTATTTATACATATATTTATATAATATTATGAATATAATATAATATAAATATATGGATTTTTCTAAGGCATTGCTAAGTGAAGATACTGCACTGTTTGAGGCGCAAACTTTGACTAAAGTCAAAGCTTGCGCTTAACAGTTGTGAGAGTATCTCAAATGTGGCGCAAGTTCATCTCAAGGGAATTTGCTCCAAGTCATACAGGGCAACACAGTGGAACTGGCGCAACCTTTGACTCAAAGGAAGTCAAAGATTGCGCCACACAAGGTGAAGGCTTTGGCGCAACTTCACTTCACTTGATTTTATTCCAAGTCATTACTCAATGGAGGGTAGAGGAAGGCGCAACTTTTGACTGGCGCGAACTTTGACCATTCATGGCGCAGACTTTGACCTCTCTAAGTGAAGAGGCGCAAGTTTCAGTACTGCCATATATTTCTAAGTAAATGTTCACAATGATGGCTTGGCACAAGGAGTGTCAAAAGCGCAACCTTTGACCAAAGTCAAAGGCGCAGCTTTTGACTTTCAAATGTGGCGCTTGTTCTACTTAGAATATAATTCTAAGTCCCTCTACAGTGAACACTGTGTGCATCTCCTGGCGCCAATTCATACACACTTGGGAGTTAGATTTATTTTGTTAAATCGAATCCGTCCAGGACGAACTCAAGTCGTCCAGGACGAACTCGTTAACCATGGTTAGTTTATGAAAGCCTATAAATATGTGATTGTGGTTCTCACAATTTACAACATCCTTCGGGATGAAATGGCCAAGTGCTCTGCACGGCTACTCCCACTATACACACACCCTAGCCTAGCTTTGTAATAGAAATATCAGTAGTGGTTAGAGTTTGTAATATTGAGAGTAGTGGCCATTGTAGCCGAACCTTCGGGTTTGGATTTATAGCACCTTCGAGGTATTTATCAATATACAGATATACCTTGGAAAATATTGTGTGTTGGTTTAATATTTTCATATCCTCAGAAACCGACCTAATAAATATCCGGAACACGAAACCCATTACAGGACTGCAATTTGTTTATCCGCAAGATTCGAAAGAATTTTAAATTGTAGTGAGTATCGTATTCAACCCCCCCTTCTACGATACTTTGGACCTAACAGAGGATTTGGTAAGGTGTACAAAGGGGAGATAGAAGACGGAACACTTGTAGCAATTAAGTGAGCCGACCCACACCCTCAACAAGGTTTAGCGGAATTCAAAACTGAGATTAAAATGCTACCGAAACTTAGGCACAAACATTTAGTCTCCATGATTTGTTTCTGTGATGAACATGATGAAATGATCTTGGTATATAGTATATGGCAAACGGGGCACTAAAAAGTCATATATCAAAAGTAATCTCCCACCATTAAGTTGGAAGCAGCGAATAGAAGTTTGCATTGGTACAGCTCGGGGATTGCATTACCTCCACGCAGGAGCAGACCGTGGCATCATTCATAGAGATGTTAATACAACCAACATATTGTTAGATGAGAATTTTATGGCGAAAATGGCTGATTTTGGGCTATCGAAAACTGCTCCTCTCTGGAACACATACATGTTAGTACTGCAGTTAAAGGAAGTTTCAGATATCTCGATCCAGAATATTTCAGGTGACAACTGACTGAAGATTTTGATATTTATTCCTTTGGAGTGGTTTTGTTTGAAGTTGTTTGTGCTCGTGCTGTCACAACCCAAGCTTACTGAGGGATCAGATCAATCTTGCTGAATGGGCAATGCGATGGCAACGACAGAGATCACTTGAAACCGTTATCGATTCTCATCTCAAAGGGAATTACTAACCAGAATCATTGACAAAAATGCGTAGATTGACACTATATCTGCCTGTGTCAGGAGATGTTGTATCTTTATGATTTTAAACCCTTTTTATATGTTTTTTTTTAATTTATCTTGATATCTGATTACTTGCACCCTGTTTCCAGATTTGAGATTAAGTCCCTGACAGCCAGAGTTATTCGTAAGAATTATGTTGTTATCACATTTTTTTAGTGTAAATAATACAGTTTCAAATTGTTCCTTGAATTTTGATTCTGTTACAGAATCAACATAGTGAAATTTTATTAATATTATAATTTTTACATAGTTCATATTCTAGATTTGGTTCTACAGAAGAGTCCTTTTTAAGAGAAAAGACCCTGAGGGGCACAATTTCAATACATAATGCCTTAAATGGCACTGTTTGGAAAAAAGGCTCCCACTGACACTTCAAAACACGGGTTAAAGTAACGTTTTGTATATTTGAATAAGACGCCACACGCATTCACGTTTTGCCAATTCCATTTACTAAATAAGCATCAACGTGACTTAGAGTCAAGTTTACCCACCTTGAAACGTGATACCAAGTTACGTTTCACTGATTAATTTTATAAAAAAAACTTGAAATTAACGGTTGTTAACATTTTAAGGTTCACCTTTAGGTTTTAGAATGATTTATTTATACTTGAAATAAAATCGACAGACGGTTAGGGTTTAGGATTGAGGGTGTAGGGCCGGTAGGCCCTACTCCCTCGAGCCTAAACCCTAATTAATGTGAGGCTGAAGGGCCGAAGGCCCTGAAGCCGAGACGCCGGCGGAATAAATAAATTTACAGTCGTTAACATATAGGGTTTAGGTTTGGCTTGCAGAAAGATTAATTCGTACTGTATATTAATTGGCCGAACGTCAGGGTTTAGGATTGAGGGTGTAGGGTCGGTAGGCCCTACTCCCTCGAGCCTAAACCCTAATTAATGCGAGGCTGCAGGGCCGAAGGCCCTAAAGCCGAGAAACCAAATTAAAAAGATTAATCTTAAAAATATAGATTAATAGTTTTTAATATTTTAGGGTTCAAATTTGGGTTTTAGAATGATTTATTTAACTTGAAATTAAATTAATTAAAAAAATTTGTGTTTTGTGTTTTTAAAATTAATAAAGAAAAGCAATAACGTGTCTTGAAGTCACGTTTAGGTTTTAAACGGAACTACAAGTGAAGTTTAACTGGGGAAAAGCCTTTTGAAGTTGCGTTTGGGCTTTTTATTTTGAAACAGATATGCTCAACGTGACTTGAAATCACGTTTTCATATTAAAGCAAAACTCAAAACGCCAACCGCAGTGGCGTTTTCCGGCGTATGACGGTAAACGTGAACCGAAGTCACATTTTGAAGTGCCATTCAGGGCCATCGTTTTGGATCGTGCCATTCGGGACCATTTGGCACATAATTGTGCCTCACAAGGCCGTCATCCCTATACATAGTTTTAATTGAAGCTATTATATCTGGCTAATAATTATTTATGCTTCTATTATAGAGTCAAAAGTCAAAACATCATCATTGATCAATATTAATATTGTAATGCTAATATATCATTAAACAATAATTATTACGATAATTAAATATTTAGGGTAATATATCAACTCTTTATTAGGATAATTATTAAACGTTCCAAAATTAAAAAAAAAGTCTGACTTTTTTTTAAAATTTTTTATTTCATGAATATATAAAGAATTTTTTATTTATTTGTTAATTACAAACTACTAATATAAGAAGACTAATTGTGATTCCACTTTAGAAGCAAAATAATAAACAAGCATTTGTCAAGTTATTTTAAATTTTAATAAGTTATAATCTGTAATGGAATCAATTTTTTTTTTTTTTGCCATAGTAATGGAATCAATTTAATTTTCTTATATAATGTTTTGACTATAATATTTGAAAAATGATCCCATTAACACAAATAACACTGTTAATGTCCAAAATATCACATATATTTTTTTTAAAATGGCGATCAATACGATACATTAACATATATGAAGTTGCGTGTTAAAATAACAGCAAACAGCTACATCATGTAACATTTTCCGTTTTATTGAAAACGAAAAAGCTACACATTTTCTAGTTTCATGAACTAGTGTAGTGAAATAAATTAACACCAGTTCATATTTGGGGTTTATAGGGTTTTAGAATGATTAGTTTATACTTGAAATTAAATTGGCTGACGGTTAGGGTTTAGGACGAAGGGATTAGGGCTCACTCGAGCCTAAACCCTAAAGAAGTCGAGGCCAAGGAACCAGTGTAATGAAATAAATTAAATTGTTAATATTTAGGATTTATGTTTGGGTTTTAGAATGATTAGCTTATACCTGAAATTAATATTTTGGGGTTTATGTTTGGGTTTTAGAATGATTAATTCATAATTGATTATGTTGAATTAATTTTTTAATTCGAAGCAATTATAGATTTCCTAATACACAAAATACAAATACATGTCCTCAAAATACTGATGATATAATACCATCACTACCACTTACTGATAATGATATCTATTAAGTCCTGACACAGGAATGAGATACTGATCTTTAATTGTTTTTGTAATAGAACCATGCATGTTTAAGAAGTTATCGCAATACTGGAAAGATCTTCTATTTATAAAAGAAACCGTACACTATATACTAATGATCTTGTACAAACAAAAAAGACTTACTTTGAGCCTGGCTTGGCTACATTGCAGAAAATCTTTTTGGTTGAAAATTTTAAAATTTCCGTTTGAATAGTAATATCCTAACCTAACATACTTATATTCCTAAGTAAAAAAACAAGACCTTAAAGGAAAAAGATAAAGATTTATGCGCAACAGCCACCACTACTTGCACTAGTATTCCGCTCCTGGCCACGAATGACTATACTGGTTCCCTTGAGAGTTAAAGACTGTGCATAAAGTACATCACTAGCAGTGAGGGTCTTTTTACCTATGATATTGTATATTTATGTTAGAACCGTCAGAAAGGCAGACTCGACGTTAGTTGCCTCACGGGATGATGTCTCCATAAAGCATAGTTTTTCCTTCTCTGCGAGCTGCTGATCATCTTCAGTTGGTATTGCTCTAAGATTTCCCAAGTCGGATTTGTTGCCAATGAGCATAAATCTTGTCAGCATGCACCTTGAGTTCGTCGAGCCATCCAGGTATGCGATCAAATGACTGCCGCTTTGTCATGTCATATACTACCATTGCTCCCACTGCTCCGCGGTAATATGCACTTGTTACTGATCTATACCTTGATAACATATAAGATATTCAGATGCCTATCTAACACATTCAACTAAAGCATTGAGCTATATATATGTAGAATAATTCAAAATTTGTGTAGAATCATGATCTGTGCATGCATTGTAACATTGAGCTAGTATCTTAAGAAGGAAATAAAGCCATGCAGGGGCAAAACCAGGGAACCCCTTGATTTTATAATTAGTTCCAGATGTTGAGCATGTGGGCAGAACTGAGATTATTTATAGAAAAATTTCTACAATGTAGTGTAGGTTCGGATTCTAAAAGACACTAGTTTCTCATTCTTGACTCGAAAACTTGTATTGTGCACTCCTGTCTGGTTCCGCCACTGCATGCCTGCCTAAAGAAGTACTAGTATCATTCTACTTAAACTGAGTGATACAAAAGTTGGCCTAAAAAGATATACCCCAGAAATATACAGTAGTGCAGGAACTTGGAATTATTTATCAAGTCATCATCTATATACTGATAAATAACAAGAAAGATAATACCAGCATTAAGTAAATATGATGATAGGTGTGCATACTCGGAATAAAGTCTTGACCATGAAATAGAGAACCTATATGCCCCTAGGCCTGTCTCTGCCATCAGATGGACATCTTCCTGCCAGAAAAGAAGAGGGAAAATTCTATAAGAATCAGGGTATGTCAACATGCACAATTTGTTTTTGGGTAATATTAATAGAAGGCTACAAAGATGAGTACTTATAATTGAGATTTTCATGCAGTAGAACTGCCTGTCGTTAGACATGTCCACAGAAGATATAAAAATTTATACTAACTAACACATTCTTAAATCATCCAGAGATAGTTCATTCTACCGACATCACTTCTTTGAGGTAACGGGAAGGGAACTTAATTCGCAGAGCTCCATGGATTACCCAATAGGGAGCATATAAATACAATAAAAACAAAGATAAGGTCTTTCTTGAATGATGGTACAGACCTTGTGTTTGTGATACTCACATGCAATATCTCCATTAGCTCCATTTGTGTATCCTGAAAGTATCAACTGAACCTCAAGACATTCTATTGGGAGTAAAAAAAAACACTAAGCACTGATAACCAGAAGACTGAAAATGCTTATCTATAGATCAGCTATAACCAAAAAAAAATAGAAATCACTAAATTAACAAAGGTGAACAGAAGTAGGGCAAATAAATAAATAAAATCACAGACCAAAATGAGCATAAGTGTCCCAAATGCTAGGCTTCCTTCCATCTTTCTGTCTTGTACTTTAGATTGTTGAAGGTTAGCCACGTGCATTATTCAATAATTTTAAAATAGTAATGAAGCAAGTTTATGATTTGCATATGAAAACAAAAGTGAATAAAGTGAGATGATAATTTGGAACTCAACATTGTACTCAAGACAAAGACATGCTTGAACTTTAGCACTAAATTTACATTATAGAAAATAATTTCTAGAATATTGAGCTAAGGGTAACACAAGGAAAACATAATTATTAGAACACAACACAATATATAATCGACTAAATAAAGTTGAAATTTGATCAGTGATCACAAACCTGGGTAAACTGCAGCCCATTGGCTTCCATTTGTACTGCTGAAATTCTTGATCAGGCCTACTATTAAGAAGACAATTAAACTGTTCATAGATCACTGAGCAAGAACCAGGCTTATACAGTGGATAAGAATCATCTTTCACCCACTCCCCATTAAAAAAATTACAATTCATCAGCTGCTCCATCATTTCCTTTGTTTTTGATTTCTCCGGTGCCTCTGAAAGAGGCTCCTTCCTCTGTTTCTTTGACAGAGAAACTGTACATCTCCCTTGGTGCAAGTGATGCAGCTGAGAAGTCTCAGGTTAGCCTAAGACTTTCCCAACTCCTTTGCTATGCTGCTAGTTAGCTCATTCCACGTGAAATCTGGAAGAAGATGAAACAAAAAATTTAAAATACAAGTAATAAGTTAGCTCCATAAATTTTGGTTCTATTACAGAATCTTAGTTTTAAAACACCTTGTGCTATAGAAATTCTACAAAATTTGGTTCCGTTACAGAATCATAATTTATCTACTGCTCCATAAATTTTGGTTCTTACAGAATCTTAATTTCAAAACACCTCTTACTATAGAATCACAATTTCTACAAAATTTTGTTAACTCCATAAATTTTGGTTCTATTACCGGACCTTTGTTTTATAAAGCCTTGTACTAAAGAACCACAATTCTATAAAATTTTGTTCAGCTACAGAATCATAATTTATCTACTACTCCATAAACTTTGATTCTATTATAAAATCTTCATTCTACAGAAAAGCGGTTGAATATAAAGAGAAATTTCACTATAAATATATGAACTAAACAAGGAGAAAAGACAATTAGCAGACCTGATTCATATGAAATTAGAATGGACAAGATACCTTGACTGATCGCTAGCGAGAACTTGGCCAACGAATGGGATCCAGGTCACCAATGCCAATGATCATGCCCATGTACCTGCGTGATGCATAAAAGAACATGTCAAGTAAGTAAATGTCAACAGATACTTTCAATTTATAAGAGGATGCGACACTTAATTTAGAAGGATATTTAGGCACCGAAAGAATTAAATCTACTAGCACTTGAAAATTTTGTACGATCCATAGTCCATCCCTACAGACACTTGATTCTTCAACAATAACCACAATTCTACAAAATTTGGTTCTATTAAAGAATCATAATTTATCTACTGTTCATAAATTTTGATTCTGTTTCAGAATCTTAATTTTAAAACACATCTTACTACAAAATCACAATTCTATAAAAATTGGTTCTGTCACATAATCTTCATTTTAAAAAACCTCTTACTACAGAATCACAATTCTACGAAATTTGGTTCTATTACAGAATCATAATTTATACCTTCAATTTATACACACAGCATCAACTACTTAATAAACACATGATATACATGCTTCTACTGTAGAAGCACAACTTCACAAATTTTGATTCCATTACAGAACATTAATTTTAAAACAAAAATAAGTATTAACTAAATTTAGACAAAAACTAATTTTACAAAACTACATCAATGCTTCTACTCTAGAATCAGAATTTTACAAAATATGGTTTGAACCCTAAACTTTTTTACAACACACATAAAAATCAAATTAATTAGCTTATTTGTATACAGAATCAGAACTATGAAATTTATTCAATCTTACAAACACATATGCATATCGAATCATACCTAACCTACAAAAAAACATACACACGCTTGTATCTTCTACAACTTTTCATAAAAACAAGTCAAAATCAAAGAATTGATGGTAATTAGTACCTTTTTCCCAACATGTCCTGCTGGATGCTCACGATAATTCACAGAAACAAGTTCAAATCTGAGAAACTATGCTTACGATAACCTCAGTTTCGTTCTCTTCCTTCCTCTCTCGGTCCCGCTCGCTTTTTCCGCGTGTAAGTGTGTAACTCCCTTGTTTTAACTATTTTATTTAATTAAATCACAGCCGTTGCTTCAAATTAAGGGTTAGATGACGGGTCTCCACGGTACTCCATATAAAAGGGGTCTCCATAGAGTGGGACTCTATATATATATATGATGGTGTGTTAACGTCGATACTGGAAAACGCTCTCCTTGGCCGACACAGTGCAAGTATTCGTTGGGTCGCTTAGCCCTAACCTGCTCGAACTAATCCACCAAATTTCTGAAAATGGGTAATCTTCTTTCTGCCGAGATTTTTATTTTTATGTACATATATATCTGGGTGTGTAGGGTTTATGTGATTGTGTAATTACAGAGGAAGAAAATAAAGAAGAAGAAAGATGCCAAGTTATGCAAGGAGTGGGATCAATAGCTTTGCTGCCTTCTGGCTCTATTTCTGGCCACTTTGTTCATCTTCCCAACTCTGTTTGTTATGGTCTCCATGGCACTGGTACATATCTTTATCTTAATTTGTGTAAATACATACCACACTTTGCAATAATGCTTTGTATGTTTTGTGTTTGTTTGTCTTGCTTTTTCTGTTGATGTAGTTCTTTTTGAAGTTTTACTCTTTAAGCCCTGTTTTTTTTTTTGTTGATTTTATGCTCTTTTTATTGGTTGCTGATACAGTAGGGTATGTTGTTTGTGTTTGTTGCCTTTTTGCTGAATTGTGGAATTAGTATATGCTCTTTAGCGCGTAAAATTTGGGTTGTTATTGGGTGTATTTAGTTATACCTATGGCTGTTTCAATCGGGTCTGTTTTTTCCATTATCGTTGATCCGTGTAATGGAATAGAAGATTTATCTGAATATGTAATGAATGCTACTCTCTCTGTCCCAGATTCTTTACATCGTAGAACGTAATCTCGAAACACATTTTAAGGCTCTCATCAAGCATACTTACATAATTTATTTTTAAAATATTTCTTTTCTAAATTAAAATTTAAACATTGAATTTTTATTCAGAAAAAGAAAATTTTAAAAATAAGTTATGCAACTATACTTAACGACAGCTTAAAATGTGTGTCGAGCCCTCCGTCCCCAACGTAAAGAACCTGGTGGGACGGAGGGAGTAAGAACAGCCTACTCAACTTTTAAGCTTTTCGTTTCCTGCAGAAGTCCACTGTGGTTGGCAACTTTATTTTTAAGCATAAGTGAGACCTTTGATACTCGTAGGTTGTATAATAGAAGTCCCACTTTCGGACAGGCTAATTGCAAAATCTAACCAGGTCTAAAGCTAGGTTTTTTCAGTGCATTTTGACATTAAATGTACCTTCAGAGCTTCCTGGGCTCTAGGCTCCACAACGGTGCCCATCACTATATTGTAACTTGTAAGGAGATCCCATCATCCAAGAAACTAATAATCTTTGTGTATAGATGGTAATTTGGGGTTGTAAAAACTCACTTATATACTTTATTTTCTGGCAACTACTAGGTCTGTTTTGTTCTTATCTCTCCGGTCCTAGAAACTCACTCACAACATGGTCTGTTATATATCCAGTTTTAGAACTCAAGTACATGCCATAAAGGGCTAGTGAAACAAAGACAAATGAAGAGGACCGAACAATTAACATACTCAAGCACCTCTTTGGATTTTTATATTTACTGGTGGTGTAGGAATCCATTACTGTTGATAGTTATCCTCATCCTAGCTGTAAACACATGTGTAAATACAATAGCTTGCCCAGCAGGCTCATGTATATTCCGGTACTGAATGATTACTTCGAAGCTTATTGCTATATCCTGATTTCTTTCTTTAGTTACCCTATGAAGCATTAACCTTATTTTTTAAATAAATGTAGTGGCAAAGTTATAATTTTATACCTTTCCATTTCGACACTCTTAACAGAAATAGCCTGTGAAAGGGAGTGCAGCAGGGGTGAGGATTACCGTTTGATCAAGCTCACAGTTACAGACTATAATGTAATGCCTGTCACTTTTGTATGTTGGGTCGTCTCTGGGGTTGGAGGTCCTCTGAATTGACCATAATTTGTTTAAGTTTGTAATAGAGTAAAAGAGAACGAGATGTGGTCGTGGAATGTAGAGGACATGATGCAGCCCGGTTATGCAATGTTGATCATGCTCATGGGTAAGTCCTTTTTTGACCCAACGGTCCAGCTTCACAGCGCTATTATATATAGCTGCTTAGCATAATATATGTACGCACTTTTATGTATCTAGAGGGAGGTATACTGTTGCTGCTATAAGTATATCTGCACCTGCATCATGTGTTATATAGTGTATCTTATTTTAACAATACGTGGCACAAGGATCGACCCTTAAATTTGGACTGCTGATAAACTAGACAAAGGGTGTGTTATGAACCTGTTATGGCCTCCTCTTTATGTATGTAATATATGTTTAGAATTTATATATGTAGGCTGCCATGAGATTATGTAATCAGAATAACTATGATATATTTATTGATAAACTCATGCACACATAATTAGGTGATATTCGAGAAATTACCACTCTCCACATACACATTGATATCCAATTCACACCTACCAAAACCTGCAAACCCTTTCTATTTATACTCGTACCAATGACCTCTTGGTCAGATGGTATCTCCTTCGTTCTGCTTACTGGAAATCGAGATATTATTCGTCCCAACTCCCAACAAATCCTCTTATTAAGATTTGTAACTGAAATAATGCACAATTAACTAACTCCAGCAAAGTTAGCAAATTCTTCATTTCAAATCTTTAATCAAGAGCATCAATTATGTCTGACTCAAATAATGTAAAGGGCCTAACAGAGTGCTATAACCAGTTTTATTAAACGTGATGTGCGCACAGAAGCGCTAAGGCCCCCTGAAGCATAAGCGATACACGCCGATTCATCAAAGTCAAATAAATATACATATATAGATGGTACACAATGTAGAATATTGTTAATTTATAGATAAGAAGACATTTAAATTTTATATAGATTCAAAGTAGAACAATTTAAAGTCAAAGTAACAAAGATTTAGTCCATTATTCTTCTTCCTCTTTGTCATTAAGATATACAAAATCATCTTCTACACTTATATGATTTGGATCTTCAATTTTTTTTTCTTCATCATCATACTCAAATCATATGTATATATAAAAGAGTTGTATGTATATATAAATCAGTATATACGAGATGTGTATCTATATATGTGTATGCATATGCAAGAATTATATAAGAAGATGAGTTGAATTTATGTCTCTTGTCTTCGTTCTGTATCTGTCGTTCTTGTATGTATATCTGGCTTGTATCAATCTGTATTGGCTGCTATAAGAGTGTGTAGGTTTTCTTTTACCCATTTCCTTTAAAAATGACCCATCTTCACAGAAGCACACTTATGTGTGCTTTTTAAACTACGCATAAGCGCTCGAGGTGCATAAAAGCGACGCATCGCATCTCGATATGCTTCATATGCGCGCTTAGTAACACTGGCTATAACTTTCATGGTCTGTAATCATGTAACAATACTAAAAATATAATTTCATAGTTGGACCATTTTGTTTGTATGTATCAGATGAAATATTGGGATGCACTTAGATTATGTGTTTATATATATTCTGAGGGAACTTAGATTATGTATAATTCTTCCTTTATTTTGCTACATGCAATTGTGAACTAGATGGGAGAAGGATGTTGTGGGAATGCTTGACCAAAAACATGGAAAAAGAAAGATTTATGTTTCTTTTGACTGTGAAACACTAAAAGCCGAGGGTGCAGCCGAAGATCATATAAGGAAGTTCATGCCTAAATTAGCAGGGATGGATGCTGTTGGTAATCTCTCTCTCTCTCCCTCTCCCTCCCTCCCTCCCTCCCTCCCTCCCTCCCTCCCTCCCCCCCCCCCCCCCCCCTCTCGCCCCCTCCCCCCCCCTCCCTCTCCCTCCCTCACACACAAACACACACTGAGTGGTTGCAGATAAATACCTAATTGGTTGCTCATCCTCTCCCCACCCTCCCTCTCCCTCTCTCTCTCTCTCTCTCCCCTCCCCTTCCCCCCTCGCCCCCCCCCCCCCAACTGATTGCTTGCAGATAAATACCTAATTGGTTGCTCATCCCCCCCCCCCCCCCTCTTTCTCTCTCTCAGACACACACAAAAGCTTGCAGATAAATCCCTAATTTGTTGTTTATCCGCAACTTAAGTTTTTTGTTCTGCTGAACTTGATTCACTAGTGTTTAGAATGTTCATCATTTTTATGTACTATAAATGTGCCAACTGTCATTTTTAATTCTGTTAACTGATCATCTACTCTAGCTCCTAACCGGAAAGTTAAATGTGCAGTTAACATTGGCCCGATGAGTATTACAGGCCTGGAGTTTGATAAAGAAGACGAAGAACAAGTTCAACCGAATGCACCCTCACAACAATGAACATATCGAGTGCCAAGAAGAATGCTAACTGTCCGTTCCAGACTTGGGAATACTGCAGACACTAAACTTGTAGCAAGAACTGTACTGCAAATTCCCATCTTAGATGGTAGCACTATGAAATTAATGAAACATATGATGTCTCTGCACTTCATTCCTAAATTACAATTCATCATGTCTAAGATGGAGATTCACATCGTATCTGGTGCTTTAAATAAAGATAATACCTCGAAGAATTGGATTACGGTCCCTTTCTATGTTACTTGTTTGCATGCATCACACAGGCCTGTCCCCTCTTGAGTGATGCTGTTTTCGGAATCTATTATCCTACAGTCCAAAACTTTCTTGATATTGACAAACACAAGAACCACCCTCTCTGAAATGTAAATAGTGCACAAATACTGTAAAACTGAACATGATAGAGGGAAAAGAAATCTTGGATATTGAGAGTAAGAATCAGCAGAGAAAATAGATAACAAGCTCATCATGTGCCTAGCTTGCCAAAATAACTAACAAATGAAGATATCAAATGCCTCCAAACATGTTCAATAATAGATAGCAATATATCAAAGGAATTACAATTTTATGGATGTTCATATAAATGGACTGGTATCATTTACAAATTTAGTGATATTATGCCAAATGACTGAAACCTACACCCCGGTGAATTGGAATGTTCAATCAAATTTTCTGAGGTCATAGAACGCATATACCTTCACAACATGATAGCTAGGTTCCATAAGTGTATTACTCCAATTCAGATGCCTCTTCTGAATCAGATAAAGGCAAGAGGGTGCAAACTCCAAGAACATGTCCATTGAGACACACATAATACTCAATGCAATCTTCATAAGCTCCTAACCTGCTGCTAGCACTTTGTGGTATCATATTCGCTTGCTGCATGCTCCATAACTTTGCCTTGCAATATGGGCAAGTTTCTGTAGGATGAAATTTGGCCCCTCTTCTGATTAGCATCCTTCGAACGTTGGACGATGCAAAGGACTTGAAGACACCTCTAAACATTCCAACATCTCCCTCATCCCCTTGGTCAAGATGTTCACAAGGGTCAGAAACATACAAAACATCTGATCTGCACTGAGGTAGAAGAAAGCTTTTCCCTGAGGTCCGAGAAAAACGAGTCTTATAAACAAAGTGCTCAGGGATTTCATAGTTATTGAACAAGCCACCCCGGGTGCATCCTGAACAAATGATAAGCAGCTTCCCTAATGCCCTCCAGTTTCCATCAACACTATGACTGCCACTAGATTGTAGATCAAGCATCATTTTTGGAGCTCTTGTCCGGCAAAATTCCTTCCAAAATAATCTCTTTGCAAGATCATCAAACCATTTGCATGCACAAGAGAGACTAGCAATCACCTTAGGATTCCAGTTCATATGTTGTAGAATTAAGAAAATAACTTCTTCACTTAGATGTGCTTTTGTGCACACACAGCTTGTTGAGTGTATGCAGCGATAGAACTTCATTATTGTCATGTTTCACCTGGTAATGCAAACATATATGGTTACATTTTTGGTCATAGTGTAGATTTAAGAAGATAATACTGCATATGATTCTGTCGATTGACCATGGAGTGCAACATGCTATTGAGATGTCCAAACAAAAGTTTAGAGAACAAAAAACACATACATAAAGCAAAAATCACTAAACAAGCAGTAATTATACAGGTTTTTGCAACTGCTGTAGTGTTTCATTGTTTGGTAAAATGAATTATCACACTGAACAAAAATGCAAGTTCCTAAATTTCTGTGACCCTGGTCTATTATCGTGACATAGCACAAATTGCATGTGATTTATCCATGAATAGATCTCACTCAGCTAAGCCTTAGACACAAGAACTAGGATTTTGAATAATAACAGCAAGAAGAAAAAAAGAGCATTTATTCTCAAATTGGTGAGTAGAGCTCTAGTTCATAATGGTAGGAATGGAATGAAGGAAGCAACAAAAATTACCAATATTTCGATACAAAATAGTACATAATATACATTCCATTTCATCCAAATTCGTTCCTTCTGACCATTTGGAGCACTACGGTCCATATAAACACATCAACACATATACTGAACTAAGGGGTCATTTGGCAAATCTGAACTAAAAATATCTGATTGATTATGTTATCTGAATGATCTGAGTCGATAAGTTATCTGAATTCAAAATCAATAATATCATTTGATAGATAATTTTTGAAATATCTGAATGAAATTAATTTATAATTTTACTTTGTTAAATAAATAAATGTGTCAAATATTAAACACTTCTGCAATATAAAAAAATCATATTTAAAGATAATGTTAAATTTAATTAGTTTCCAACTAATTAATATTAAACTAAATTAAAATATAATTTTTGTTATAACTAGAATATTTACCTATATTGACATGTGATGTTATGATATTACACGACCTTTCAAATTTTATACCAATCTTCACGTTTTATAAAATTTTGATGCTTATATTTTTTTTTGACGGATAAATTTTGATGCTTATATCAGTGGGTTAATTTTGACTATAACAGTGGTCTTTTGTATGCATGTCAATCTCTTTAGTATATATTGCCTGAAGGCTCTTTCACTGCGTTTTTACCTTTCTGTCCTCCTCTTATTAACCGTATTTTCATCATTTGCCATTTGACCATATTGACTTCTACGGTTTTGCACGTGTATGATGCTGTGCAAATTGTGCATACACACACACAGGTACTTGCACAGATTTCGGTATCTTTTGTTCAACTTTTTGATTCAAAACTTGAGATTTCAAATTTGAATTATATACTCTTCTCTTCTCTTCATAAACGTAATCAAATCTCATATTTTGAATTCTATTCTCTCATCTCCCCTCTCATGTATCTGTTCTTTGTTTCATTCGTGGTCTTTGAATTTATTTTAAATTTTTGACATAACTTTAATCTTATATTATATTTGATTTTAAAGATATCAACTAAAATAATGAAGTTGTGATATGTGCAGGTAGCAATCAAGTTTATGAGATTTTATTGAAGAAGATGTTACGATTCTCACAAACATTAAAGGTAAAGAACTAACTATTTATAAGTGTCTTTGAATGAATTGCACACAAAGTGTTTGCTATTAGTTCTATTCAGTTTTATTGTAATTTTTCGAAACTAATCTATATATGTATACCGAATAAATGCGTACAGATGTTTGCTAACATAATTTTAAATGGATATGGTAGTCGTAAGTTGTAGTTTTGAAATAGCTTTTAATTGATTTCAAGTGTTTAAAACTTTAACACATCAAAGATAAAGAACTAACTATTTAAGTGTCTTTGAATGAATTGCACACAAGGTGTTTGCTTTAAGTTCTATTCAATTTTATTATAATTTTCGAAATTCGATCTATATGTATACTGTATAAATGTGTATATATGTTTGTTGATAGTTTTGAAAGAACTTTTAATTGAATTTAAGTGTTTAAACTTTGCAAATTGATTTGAATCATGTAGACAGTTGCTGTAACTTATATCACTATTCTATTATCAAACTCTTGAGATTCTTGCCTTATTTGTATTCTTATTTTCAATGGTGGCAGGTACTGTAACTTATATCTACGATGATTCTGTTGATAGGAGGTCTGAGGTCGTAAAATAGTGGAGGCCTTTGAAGACTGGAGTATTTTTCAGGCAGTTGATCACGGTATTGACAACACTTTGGTTTCTGAAAATATATCATCTTTCTCATGAATTCTTTGCTTTGCCAGCTGAGGAGAAGCTCACGTATGATACAACCGGTGGCAAGAGAGGCAACTTTACTGTCTCCACTCATCTTAAGGTATATTTAAGATTTATCACACAATTAATATAATGTATGATAGGCTTTGATTTGTACACACATGATTTAGTTAATTGTTAGAACCATTTAGATATTACACGTTAAGGTTTTTAATTTAAATCAAGTTCTTAGGTTCGTAAATGCTTCTAAGTTCTCATTTTAGTGTTCCTCATTAATGGCAGAACCTGAACCAAATGACGATAAACTTAGACTGCAACCTGAACTGAGATTTAACTAATGATAATGACACCAGCTTAGTCTGCACCGTCAGCTGAGCTTCCCAACTCCACAAATGAACACAAAATTGTTTTAGTCTAGGCTAATAAAATTGCACATAATGTGTTGGATAATTAACACTAGCAACCATTAAATCGAACTACAAAATCGTGATCTTTCAATCAACTGATCATTCTCAGGAATTATTATTAGATAATAGTAATGCAGTATAATATATTATAGTAACTAATACAATACAGGGTGACAGCGCAATGGACTGGCATGAGTTTGTAACCAATTAGTGGTCGGGATTACTCCCGACGGCCTCATAAGCCTGAGGGATGGAGGTCCATCACAGAAGAATACTGTGAAAAGTTACAGGATCTTGGTACCAAGTTACTGGAAGAGTTATCAGAGGCCATGGTCCTTGAAAAAGAGATTATTACAAAAGCTTGCGTGAATATGGAACAAAAAGTGTTACTTAATTACTATCCCCGTGTCCCAAACCCGACTTGACACTTGGATGCAGAAGGCATACAGACTCAGGTGCAATTACCCTTTTGCTTCAGGAGCAGGTTAGTGGATTACATGCCACTCGGGATGGTGGCAAACTTCAATTACGGTTAAGCCTATGGAAGGAGCTTTAGTTGTCAATCTGGGAGATTATGGTCACGTAAGTCATTCCTCTCCTAATTGACAAATATTTTCGTGTTAATTATTTTGTTAGCAAACAAATAGTGTGTGTTACTAAACAAGATTATTCTGTGTGCAAGTTCATTTTATAAATATCCTAATATGGGAAGATCTTTTTCCACTCTTTGAAATAAATTTTGGTGCTTCCAGGAGATTTTCTAGCTTATTGTTTATTTCCATGTATTTGTGTCTTCGTGGCAGGAACAAGTCCTTGAAAGTTTTCATGATACAGAGTTTTGGATGCAGAACAAGGTAGCATGTTAGGAAATTTGACATGTTCAGGCTCATTCAGGAGGATCATTCCTCCGCCTCAGCATACAGAACAAAAGTTGTGGCTGCCATTTCTTTGTGTACCTTCCAACGGCCATTCTGGTAAGTGAAAGAAGCATTTACGACACCAAAGCAATTGCACTAATCAGATCCTTAAAGCAGCGATGGCAATTAACAGTAGCATTCTTGCTGAGATGGAAATCCCAAATACATATTTGGCATCTATTTATAAGGTTAGCGAACAACCCTTTTAAACAATTCAAGTTTGATTTATTTTCCTAAGCATCAATCAGATTTTATGATAATTATATAATACTATTAGACTATTTGTCCACTAGATTTTAAAGCATCTGTTGCAAGTAGTAACACATAATGACATAAATAATCCTGAAAATTATCACTGAAAGTACTAAAACTGTGTAGTGTTAATTTCAATTTCTATTCTGATGGATATTAAATTTTTAAATATATCGATTTAGTTCATTTCTATCATAATTTGTTTGTATGAATGGGGACTGAGATATTGTCATAGGTGACTAGAAGAGCAAATAACAATGATAGAATTGGATTGTTGTAATTGAAAACTTTATATACTACAGAAGAATATTATAATAAAACTTTGCACTGTTAATTTTCATTTCTATTATGGGGAATATTAAATTTTAAGCTATATGAACTTGCCTTTTTCTTTTTCTGTCATATTTTCTTCATATCAATGTTGATTAATATAATCTTTGTACTGATGTATAAGATATCTGGAATTTTTTTTTTATAACTTGGACAAAAATATGAAGTTGAGCTATATTTATCAGTATCTTATACATTTTCCGCTAAGCATGAAGGCTGGATCAAATCTTTTTCAACTGAACCCTGAGGATACTGTTGCAATGGACATCAAATTTGTTTGGACAGCTATGGAAGAGTGCCAAAGTCTCGGCCTTACAAAATCAAGATAAATGGGAATCAAGGCTGCTGCTTATTTCTCTTCTAGGAGCTTTTTGGGGGACGAAAGGAGTGTTGGAATCTGAGTTTCTGATGAAAATTGCAAAGTCAAAAGGTACGCCTGTAGCACGGATTGCATTGAGAAGGGCTTATGAGCAAGGGGTGATTATTGTGGTGAATAGCTTCAACAAAGAGAGACTAAAGCAGAATCTTGATATTTTTGAGTGGGAGTTGAGCAACGAAGGGTCCAAGAAGATTGCCGCAATACGGCAAAGGAGGGCAAACCTTGAGCAGCTCTTTATCTCTGAAACTAGCCCCTTTAGGACAGTCCAGGAGCTCTGGGATGGAGAACTTTAAAGATAATCATGCCCTAATTATAATAGCATGCGTAAACCTTCTGAACATTGATACTGTATTTATAATGAATTATGGAATGAGCTTGACAAAAGGCCAGAACATACTCTTTCTTTGGAATGCAGCTACTAACTTGATTACAAGTATTTTATTTGTGGTTTTATTTGTCGATGTTAGATCGAAATATTAGTTAGCAACTTCAATATAAAAGCCGAGACATTGGCATAACATGTTCATTGTCTACTCTTCTTTATCATCATCTCAGGGTTTGTGCATATTTTTTAACTACTTCTTTTTAAAAAAGATTTTTATTTACATTTCAAAATCTATTGGATATTATAAAATTTTATATTAAAAAGCTAACTACTTCTACTAATTCTATTTAGTTACTTATTTTATATATTAAATATTAATCGGTCTCATATTTCATGATGTGTCAAGTGGGGGGTGGAGAGAATAATTTATTAAATAGAAAATTTAGGATTATTATTTTGCATCGATTTTGAAAAAGTAAGATAAGTAAAGAAACCTTTATTTAAAGAAAGTTGTCTTTACTGAGTTATGCTTTCCAATTTTTATATGTAAATTATGTAATGATTTCTATAACGCACATTTTTTCTCAGTAGTAAGAAATTAATAATTTGAACAACTTCTTTAGAACTATATTTTTCTAACAAATATAATTATCTATATTTTTAGTTTTATACTTCAATAAAATTGTGTATTATTACCAATACCCATCTAGCAAATCCAACAAAGTAAAAATGCTGAAAAGTTATAAACATATCTTCATAAAGATGTAAGAAAGACAAAAATTAAATATTAGAGGATTATGTTTTTAACCAGAAGATGCCACCATAACTTTATATTACAAGTGGTGTTAAATGAGCTTATCAATATAATATCAATATTTTTAGTAAAATATTTATATATTCAATTACAAAACACTTATCAAAAAAAATTACAAAACAAATATTGAAAAAATAGAATAAAAAAATCATTGTAGAAAAATCATTTTTTTTAACGTAGAAACCCGCGGCCGCTCTTTTTTATATGCGCACTGGCTAAACCCACGAGCTCACGTAATAGCCTAATCATATTTGCCATGCGTAGTGGGAAATCTTTTTAAATATAATTATAAATTTTTAATTACTTATTTTATAAGTAATTAACCAGCATTAACAAACTATTCTTTATGTTATCTTCTTTATTATTTTTCAAATCTTTCTTAAAATTTAAATTCATTTTAAAATAAATTAATTTAATAATATAGAATTAATTTCTTAAACCATGCGTAGCGGGCAAAAAATCCTAGTATTTAATATTTACTGCTATTTGCTTATATACATGCAAGATTGTCTGGTGAGAAATTACAGCTGAATCGCTAGGTTGTAATTGTTAAACTGAATCAGTGAGCCGTATCTGATTCATACTGCATGCCTTACAATTATATCCAAACAAGCTGACTGTCTTTTGCGGTCAGAAAATTGCTTATTCAGCACCATTAAGACACAAACAAATGACCCCTAAGAAAGAAAAAGAAAATTATGCATTTAAAAACCTAAAAAGAAGTAATATCACTGTCGGGATTTAAATCATTGTTGCTTGCTTCTGATTTGTAGCTGCAGTTTTTGCATTTCTTCTTAAGTTTCTTATATTTCTTTCTGTTTAGAGCAGCCACAACTGAAGCTATCTTCATCATGACCTATTGAAACCACTGCTGCAACCAGCAATTTTATTCCTTCCCCATCTGAATAATTACCCGTTTTCAGAAAATTGGTAATTTGCAGTATTTTCAGCCCTCTTATAGATTTAACAGGAAAAACTATCTCTAATGATATCAATCGTCATCCTCAAGGGTACATGAAAAACCACGTTCTTAAAACAGGGCACAGAAAACAGAGCCAAATTTAATGAATGGAATGAGGCGAATTCATGATGGCTATAGGGTCTCCATAGGACCCATGATTAGCAATACATGCTTGTTTTTTAGCTACATCCAAGGAGACCTTCGCACCCACTCTAAATACTTGATGCATCTCGCATTTTATGAAATCAAGGCTCGTGAATATACCCTGTTGGAAGCTACTCAGTGAAGTTATAAGATATAATATGATTTAAAGAATTCCTACTTTAGACCTAAGTTGGTGACATATAAACATAAACTAGAGCTTGATATCTCTTAAGTGGGGTTGAATGTTCATTCCTACTTATTTCCTTTACAACTCTGATCATAGAAAGTTTACACTCTCTCAGTTTCAATCTTCCTTGTGCACCTTTCTCTTTCCATCTCTAACTTTGTTTACAATTTTTATTCCATTCAAACCCTATTTCATTACTTCCAAGTTCCAACCAAACTATGCACAAGTCTGTCAGATAAGAATGTTATGGTTGAATTACTTACACCCAGGTCATTCATCTCTTAAGGTTCTAGAAATCATTATCTTGTAGTTCGCTTCATAAGTTGCTCATATTTGAGTTTCATCGTGATATTTGTAAGTTGAGAAACATAACTGTGTATTTTTTCCCTAGTAGCGATAGAAAAGGAGTTTTCATCCTTTCCATTCCCTCCATAAAGATATATGGGGTCCTATACCTAATGTCTTTATAGTTTGTTGATTATAAAGCAAAATGAAACTCAGTGAGATACTGAGATATAAAGTGCTAGCTAACTATTACTTCAGCCAGATCCTATCACCTTACCTCAATTCAAAATCGTCATCCATCATCATGTGTGGGCACAACAGAATGGGGTAACAAAAGGAATATGGGGCATATCGTCAACACGAACCAAGTTACCAAGCTTTACTCTCTGTTTTTAACTACTATTTGTGATAAACACTACCATATATGACAAACAGACTTCAAGCAAGAGTGCTGGACAACAATTGTTAGTTCAAGTACATAAGCATATTAGTTTGATATAGCTACTCTAGTGCTCTCTTTAGTTGGATAGAATGATATGAGCTATGAAAGGAATGGAAAGTTGTGAACAAGATTACAAGACCTAAGTGGAAGAGATAGATGTACGAGGGAAAAAGCAAAGAGTGCACAGTTCGTATGAAGAAGTTTGAATGAAGAACATGCGTAGCAAGAAGGAATGCACGTTTATCTGGAATCGGCTCAAATTGGCAGTAATCAAATAAGGGAATGAATACCCACAAAATAATACTATGTTCATTCCATTTCCACGCAGATATATAATTTCCGGTCAAACAGCAAATATGAAAGTCAGTTGATAAGGAGCATGTCCATCAAATGTCAGCATTTATCAGGGAATCATAAAAACAATTTTTTTCAAACTAAATAATAAACTACATATGATTTGCAAGCTAAAACCTTCAATGATTCTGCTCCATTGCATATCAGAGCTCTATAGACAAAACTTTAGACTGAACTCAGTTCAGGGAATTGACAAAACCGATCCAAGTTCATGGCATACATATATGACGCAAAAAACACCAATTATCCGTTCTTCTCGAAATGTTAATCTAATTTTTATGACAAATAAATAACCATGAGCTAATAATAGTTACAATATCAACCCAAAATGAACCAAGACTTGGAATTTCTCAATAGTCAAAAGTTTGATTTAAGAAAAAGTCCAACAAATCAAGAACAGATAAAGTTAAAGTAGACAGATCACAACAATGAACTTTACAAACCCCATATACCTCAGATCACCAGAAGTTACTCTTCAGCATCAGCTCAATCCCCCTGTATCAAAAAGACCAAGAAAATTAGAGTCATGCATACATTAAAAATCAAGTTTTTATAATCATAATATTACCAAGAAAGCTACAACCCCTTTTTAGAATCTTGATTTCACTTGGTGGGCAACTTCCATTTGCAGCAAAAACAAAACCCAAAAAAAATAAAAATGGCACCTTTACTCTGTAATAAAAAGAATTTGCAGAAATGAATCAGACCCTGAAAAAACAAAAGGGTTTCAGGGTTTCATATCTAGATTGAAGGAGAAAACAAGAAATAATAAATATATATATTATACAAAAAATATAGGAGTGTATAAATGAACTAGGCAGTTGTTATTGTTGAGTGACTAACAAATCAAAGTAGACAAGATGAGTAAATAGACAGTACTAGCATCCCTATCGGATCATCTGTCATCAATAGGTGTCGCTTGATGATTGGATCATCTAAATATACTTTTCTTTTTAATGAAAATGGAAGCCATCAAGTGCTCAACTTGGTCTTGTTAAAGGAATTTTTTATTTTGTACTCACTTGATAATTATTGTATTATAAAGATGGTTATCATGGGACATGGGCTTTCAATTGGTAGCTATTTGATTGGCCGTCCCCTCTTTCACCACAATTCATTGAGGGAAATCTTTCACCACATTTTCGGGAGTGACAAATAAATTGTAATCTTTGCTTTGGTTCATTTAATTTTAGGGTTAGAAATAAAAAAACAATAAATATTGGCTTACATCCTTAAACACTACTTAAACACTACCTTATTTTTAGGAGTTATAATGACCCACTTCTTCATTATCACTTTATATATTGTTTTATAATTAATTTTTAATACTTCTAGTTTAATCAGGAAAACATAGGTCTTTTAATATTAACCTCTCTCACTTCTCTCTGACGTACTAATTTCTTCTGATCATCTCCTCCGATTCTTCCGATCATCTCTTCCAACTATCAGGTATCTCCTACTAATTTTCACTTGCTAACAAAAAATTACACACACATGTTATACAACTAGTTAACATTGAAGCTATTTCATCTCCTCTATTTTGATTTTAATCAGCCTTTTTGTTTTTTTTGTATAGGATAATGGATTCCGAGTTTGAGAATCAGTGTCTAGGACAAGAAGAAAATGAAGAGTACGAGAAAACAGAGTCATCGTCAGTGCAAGAGAAAAATAATGATGGCGAAACCACTAAACAACTCTCACCTCCGGAGGTAAATACAATTTTTAATTCTGAAACTGAAGTATGTGAATATTATAGACAGTATGGTCTACAGATGCAAAGGTCGCCCTCCAGTGAAGAGGAAGCAGTCTAAGGTGGATACAATTGTAAAAAATCTGAGGAAGAAGGTATGTTTCTGAATTTTCTTGATATTTATGTAGTTTCCTTGTACATTTGTTTTTTTATTATACTATTTGTTTGATTTTGTAGCCCAAAACCGGTGGGAAAAAAAATTGCAAAAAAACAAATTTAATAGATCTGAATGTACCAAGTGAAGAGCTCATGTCATACTTGCCAAATGGTGGTGAGTTTTTTTTTTTTTTTATCTTACATTAATTTTATTGTATTTTCTTCGTGAAGAACATACCTTTCTAATTCTGATTTCTTATGATGTTAATGTTACTACAGGTATAATGCAGGACGATAACGATGCTGAAGTCAGGGAACTTGTTCCTGATGAGACTTTTAAATCTGCAATAGAAGAGACGTCTGCCCAGGATTTATAAAAGTTTTAATAGATTGTTTCATAGTTAAATTGGAAGAAGACTATAGCTTACTATTTGTATCAGCAATACATTTGCATTTCTTTGTAATAGGTGCTGATTTCTTAGAGTTTTTATTTATATTTTTGTAGTTCTTTGATTGCAAACATAATGCAGAATAAATTTTATTTTAGTTGTGATTCTTGTTTTGCTTGTTATTCTTTTCAGTGTGCCCAGGAGTTAAGAATGATTTTGTTTGTCCGTCAAAATTCTGTCAAAAAATGCTAGGAGTTAAGAAAGTTTCTTGGGTGGTGTTTTTATTTTTTTTGGGTCACTGGTTATTATGGACCAGTTATTCAGTATTGGGGAGAGGTATTTATTTTAGGTGATCTTAGTTGGATGGGGGTCTGCAGATGGTTTCTGTGACAGGAGGTGTGAATTTTCTGTGGCTTCAGTTGTTTGTTTTTTAATTTCTTTCTGTGTTGGCACTTTGTACTCAGATGTGCATGATTGTGGAGGATGGAGCTCTGTTGGTTTTAATAGAGTGGGCATGTGGAGGAATTTTGTCTGGGAGGAGTTCTGGTTCTGTTTCTGGAAGTGCAGGTAGGAAAGTTTTTTAGTTGGTTTGTTTGGTTGGTGTTTGTAGGCTGTAGCTTAGTTCACTGGATGAATATGTAGCATAATTACATGACTTCCTTGCCTAGATCTTTCATCCCAATTAGCAAATTTTCTTGCTGAATAATATAAAGTTCAATCCTTAAAGAACAACCCAACAAACTGAGCAGAGACAATTGCAGAGTACTACTGATGCCAGAATCACTGATTTAAGAGCATCTCCAAGGGCAAAATGTATAATGGTTGGCTATATTGGTTGGCTATATGGATTATGTAAATTTTTTGCTAAGGGGACATGTATATGCTCCAACAGGATTATTTATAATTTTGCTTGTGTAAAATTATACCTAAGGGCTCATTTGGTTCGACAAATATAACAAATCAAACATGGTTGGCTATATTTTTTTGCTAAGGGGTGGAAGGTTGGAGTGGTACAATTTTTACATAATCTCTATAAGTGCCATCTAGATGCCATCAAGATGCCACATATACAATTTTTGCTAAGGGTTTTTGGGGTTGGAGATGCTCTAAGAAGTTAGGATCACATTAGAAAATGTAAAAACATGCTGAAGTTTAAAAATAAAAAAAAATTATTTTAGATCCTATCAAAAGAAAAATAAAATAATTTTTGAGGAATTATTAAAAAATTATTTTAGATCCTATCAAAAGAAAAATAAAATAATTTTTAAGGAATTATCTTTGGGCAGGAAGAATTTTATTCTGATATGAATAAATTATGATAATTATGTAACAAATTTAATAGTTTTAATTATAAGTTATACATAGGCGATACAAGATTTATTTAAGGAAATTTATATATTTTATAGAAATTAAAATTTATATATTTTATATTAATTAATATATTTTATATTAATTTATATAAATTTCATATATTTTATATTTTATATTTGATATATTTTATATTTATTTATATATTTATATATTTTATAAATAATTTATTTTTAAAATTAAAATTTTTAAGTAAATAAGAAAAATTGGAGTGTCAAAATATATTTTTAGTGAAATTGGAATTTCAAAATATTTTTAGAATGTCAAAATATTTATTGAAAGAATTAACATACTAAAAACTACGTTGATAAAACAAAACAAACGGAAGAATAAAACAAAACAAACAGAAGAAGGAAAGAGAAGTTGGTTAATGCAGCTCCTAAAAATGGGGTAGTGTTTAAGTAGTGTATAAGGGTGTAAGCCAATATTTATTGATAAAAAAATTATTTCTAATGTTTTTTAACAATCGCTGAGTTACATTAGAGGGATAGGAATGTGTCGTAAGTGATTAAATTTGTAAATATAATCAGATTTAGTTCAAAAATTATGGGTATGTTTTATTTTAGTTAAATTAATATCATATAGAAAATATTAAGTTACTTACCGAAATGTAAGTAAAAGGTAATCAAAAAACGTCAAAAGAAACAGTGTAAAAAGGAGACAAATGCATAAAACTAGTAGAAATTGTGACATACACCTAAATGGACATACACTTGTGAAACCGCCTTACTTCAATCATGTTAAATCAACACTAACATTTAAGAAAATAACTAGTAACTAACATTAACTAGCATTAAGAAATAAATTAAAAAGAAAAACACAGGTCTTGCACTACTGCTAATGTGGTGTTATTCTTGCTAGACTTCTATCTTGCAATGAAATTACAGTTTCGAAAGCACCCACCAAAGCCTTAACCTTACTCTTTCGATTTTTAGAAAGCATGGTGACTGTTTCTTCGATGACATCATTAAATAAACACAGCTCGTCTTTCTTCTCATGCATCTCTTGGTGTTTTAAAACAACTTTTTTAGAATCATGATTAGTTGTACTAACGTTGTCAACACTTTCACTATTCTTAAATTTCCTCCTCCTAACATAAGTTCCGGTGTCATCATCATTTTCTATTCCTCTTACCCGCCTAAACGCTAGCCTTCTTGCAACATCATTATCGTTTTGTAGGTCCATTATTCTTCCCTTCATAAACTTACATCTATAAGCTGGACTGTCTTCTTGTAAAATAAATTGTCTTCCTTTTCTTGAATTCTTGCGGTGTTTGGCTTGTAACAAATCAGCTTTATTGATGCTGGCAACATCTTCATTTTGTGGGATGAATTCATGTTCACTTTGCGCATATTCAGAGTCCTCTGAATAATAACTTTCAGTGTATTCAGAATCAGGACTAGTTGTATTTGTGTTGTCACCAATTTCTCTGCTTTTAAGTCTTGTCCTGTCAACATAAGTTTTGATGTCATTTTCTATCACTTTTCCTCGACTAAAGTTAAGCCATCTGGGAATGTCATCCTGGGTTTGCATATCCAGTATTCTGCCTCTTCTAAACTTGCACTTAGAAGCTGGACTGAAACCTTCGAAATTAAAATTCTTGCCTTTTTTTAGATGTCTATGATGTTTACCTTTTATATCAACTCTTCTGACGTTCACAAAATCATCATTTTCAGAGTTGAATTCAACTATTTCATTTTCAGGACATCCACATTTTGAATCCTCTGAATAATAGTCGTCTATATATTCGAAACCATGATCAGCTGTATATGTGTTGCCACCAATTTCTCTCTCCATGCCATCCCCGTCTTCCACCACTCTCCCCTGCCTAAACTCTAAGATATCAAGAACTTCATTCTCGCTTTCCAGTTCCACTGTTATATCCCTTCTAAACTTACGCTTAACAACTAGATGATCTTCTTCAGGAGGAAATTGTTTATTGCTTCTACCATTTCGATAATGTTTGCCTTTTAATGAGTCAACTCTACTAATATCTACAACATCACCGCTTCTAGTCATGAATCTATCCATTTCACCACAAGTATAGTTAGAGTCTTCTGAATAGTAATTATCATTGTATATAGAATTAGGACTAGTTGCATTTGTGTTGTCAGTCATTTCTCTATTTTGAAGCCTTCTGTTTTCACAAAATTTTTTGATGCCATTGTCGTTTTTCACCACTTTTTCCTGTATGAACTCGGGCTTTTCAGGAACATCATTCTTGTTTTGCAAGTCCACTATATTTTCCCTTTTAAACTTGCTCATGCCATCTTTATCTTCAGAAGTATATTGGTTATCTTTCTTTGGATTTCTATCGTGCATATATATCGGCGTATCAACTTTATTGAGGTTTTCGAAATCAACATTTTCAAGGTTGATATCATTTGTTACCACTGCATATTGTGAATCCTCTGAATCATAAATGCCGGTAGGTTCGAAATCTTTATTAATTCTTCCATCGATATCTTTGTAAATATCGTCATCTTTTATATCAGAACATTCAGACTCCAGTGATTCATCATCATCAGCATGAGAGGCCGAATGAGAAAATTGAATATGACCATCAGTTTGATCAGATTCCAACATTTCATTCTCAGGTATTTCAACCATGTGCAATATTTTCGCATGATCATCGTCATGAGTAAGTTCTATATTCAATATAGATAATGGAGAGATAGATGCGGAAATTTGACTGTGATTATTAGATTCTAACATGTCGTTCGTAGTTGATGCATCAACCATATGCAAGATTTTTGTTTTATCATTGTCATGAGTATGTTTCTCAGTCGATTGTGATAAGGAAGATGAATGTTGAGAACTTTGACTATGATTATGAGTTTGCACAAGCTCCGACACATTGTTTTCGGTTGCCACATCCAATAAATGCAATATTTTCATCTGATCATTATCATGAGTATATTTCATGATCATTTTCGTTTGGGACGACGATGACATAGATGGAGAAATTTGACTATGATCATCAATTCGCACAGGTTCCAATATATCAGTTTCAACTGCTATATTATCTACATGCCAGCTTTTTGTCTGGTCCTTTTCATGAGTAGGTTTCAAGGTCGGCTGGAATACTTTAGATGTAGATGGAACATTTTGACCATGACCATCATTTTGCAAGAGTTCTAACCTTTCCTTCTCAATTGTTGCATCATTCACATGCAAGATTTGTTCCCGATTATAATCATGACCGTCATTTTGCATGAGTTCTAACATTTCTTTCTCAATTATTGTACCATTCATATTTAGAATTTGTTTTCCGTCACAGTTATGCGCAAGTCTCATAGCGGACCTGGATTGCGAAGAGGGAGATATGAGAATTTGACTTTGATCATTAGTTTGCATGAGTTGCAACATTTCATTCTCATCTGTTGTATGATTCACATGCAAGATCTTTTCCTCATTATTTTGAGTAATTGTAACTTCATTCTGGGAAAAAGAATTGGTAGATGGCGAATTCTGAATATTACCATCAATTTGCATCAGTTTCAACTGTTTGTTCTTCGATTCCGCATCAATCATATATAAGAATTCGGCTTGGTTAGTATCATTAGTAAGTCTTTCTTCAGACGGTGATAATGAAAAAGTGGGCGGAAAAATTTCAATATGATCATCGATTTGCACAGGTCTTAACATTTTAGTCTTAATTGTGACATCATCCAAATGCAAGTATTCTGTTTCATCATTGTCAAGATTATTTTTCATGACTGAATTAGATAATGGAGAGGTAGAAGAGGAGATTTGACCATGACCACCAATTTGTACGGGTTTCAATATTTCATTTTGAGTTGCTGCATTATGAACATGCACATTTTTCGTATGATCATCGTCATGAGTAAGTTTCAAGACCGATTGAGATAAGTGAGAGGTAGATGGTAAAACTTTAGTATAGTCGTCATTTTGCATGAGTTCCAAATTTTCGTCCTCAGATATCGTATCATTCTCATATAAGAATTTTGCTTGGCTATTGTCATGAGTAAGTGTCATGAAAGACGGAGACAAAAAAGAGGTGCATGGAGAAATTTGACTAAAATTATCAATTTGCTCGAGTTCTGAGATATTTTTCATAGTTGTTGCACCATTCAAATGTAAAATTGGTGCTTTATCATTGTCATGAGTAAGTTTCACGATAGGCATGGGTACTGGAGAGGTAGATGAAATTTTTTGATCATCACCATCGTTTTGCATGACTTTCAATGTTTCGCTGCCAACTATCGCATCGTTTACATATAAGAATTTTTCTCGTTCATTGTCATGAGTAGATGTGACCCCATGCGGGGGCATATAAGACGGAGATGGTAAAATTTCATTATAGCCATCAGTTTGCATCGGTTCCAACATTTCATTCTTTGATGGCATATCAACCATATAAGAGAATTTTGTTTGGTCATTATCATGTGTAAGTTTTTCGTAAGATCGTGATATTCGGGAGCTAGATGGAGAAACCTGAATTTGATAATCATTTCGTATGGGGTCGCAAACTGCGTTCACCATTATCACATCATCCATATGCAAATTTCTTGTCGGATTCGTGTTACAAGTAAGTTTAATGGACGACTTGGATACTGGAAGAGTAGATGGAGAAGCAGATGACAAATTATAATCACGATCATCAATTTTCTCAACGGATTCATCCCTGGAATTGAATACCTCATTCTTAGATAAAGAATCAACTGGAGTCTCTAACATTGTATTCTTAAATACGGAATCAACTATATAGAAATCATTCGCCTGACCATAATCATAATTATATTTCTCATTTGACCGTGATAATGAAAAGGTGGATGAAGCAACTTGCATATGATCATCAGTTTGTATGGGTTCTGACGCTTTGTTAGTAATTTCTACATCAACCTTCGGGTTTATTGCTAGTTCCTTTTCTGAGGGAATTTTTATATTCAACTTGGAGAATGGAGAAGTAGATGGAGAGATTCGACTATGACCATCAGTTTGTACGGGTTTCAAAATTTTGTTCTCAGTTGTCGTATCATTCACATTCATGATTTTTGACTGATTATTATCACGAGAATATGTCACTATAGACCGAAACAATGGAGTGGTAGGTGAAAAACTATAATCGTCAGTACAATTGGATGATGGAGTGGTGGATGTAGAAAATTTGTTATGACCATCAGTGTGCATAGGTTCCAACATTTCACTCTCGTCAACCGCATTGCTTTCATTCAAGATTATTATCGGTTCATTCTCATGAGTAGATCTCACAACATATTGAGACAATGGAGAGCTAGATGGTGAATTCTGAACATGAACATCAGTTTGTATAGATGTTAACATTTCATTCTTGGGAGCATCATCAACCACATACAAGATTTTTGCATGATCATCGTCATGAGTAAATTCTGTGGCTGATTGTGATAATGGAGAGGTAGATGGAGAAATTTGAGCATGAACACTAATTTGCATTGGTTCTAGTAATCTCTTCTCTGATGTCACATCATCTTGCAGGTTTTTTGTTGAATCATTATCATGGTTCGATTTCATGGCCAATTTAGATAGTGGAGATGTAGATGTCAAAAGTTGACTTTGACTAGCGATTTGTATCGGTTCCAAGATTTTGTTTGGAGATGTCATATCAAGCGTAAGTGGCATGGTACACTGGGATAATGAAGTGGTGGATGCTGAAATTTTACTCTGGATATTAGTTTGCGTCTGTTCTTCTGACATTTTGTTCTCCGCATCACTTACATATAAAATTTTCATTTGGTCATTATCATCAATAAGTTTCATCATAGACGGAGACATTGGATAGATGGATGGAGGAATATCACTTCGAATATCAGTCTGCATAGAATCTAGTCGTTGCTCAGCTACTGGATCATCCACAATCAAAAATTTTGTCTCGTCAATGTCAAAAGTATGTTCCAACTTAGACAATGGAGAGGAAGATGGAAATACTTTAGTAATACTATCGTTTCGTACCTGTTTTAATATATCATCCTCAATTGGATAATCAACAATATCCAAATTTTTTACAGAGACTTGTTCCTTTTCATCAAGAAATTTTTTTGATTCAGCTTTCCCCTTTTTGTGATTTTGCGCAGCAGAAAACAGCCCCCCAGTACTGAACTTTCTCCTGAACGGGCTCACAACTCCCCTTTCGAAAGGTTTTATAGATGGAGAATCAGTCTTTGTCGTGCTATATAGACTTATTGAAGAAGTGGGAGATAAAAATAGACTTCCCGCCACCAATTGTCCTGTTGAGCCTTGAGAACTATTTGGAGAGGAAATCACACTTTCATTGTACTTGAATATCCTGATGTCTGATGGATAATAATTTATAACTTGAAATTTCTTAGACAGTAACGGAATTTCTGTTTTGGTGATTCCAGGGGGTTCAGATGAACGATTTAGATCAAGGGAAGGCCTGAGTTTGACTGCTGATGATGTATTTTTCAAAGCTGGAGTGGTACCTTTTATGTCTTGCTGAGATGATTTAGTTCTACCATTAAGAGAAGGCTTGAGCTGGATAATAGAATTTTTCAATTTCTGAAACAGAACTTCAGATCCTAAATACTTTTGCGTGTCAGAAGGAGAAGTTATTCTTTCTGGTTTCCACGCTTTCAATGGAGAAAAATGTCCTTTTTTGCACGTACAGACATCAACACAAGAACCATCTGGAGCTCTGAGATGGGTCGAAGCACTCGATGTGCCTGAGGAATTTCCTTTTACATTTCCTGCAATATAGAATGAAGCAAGCCTTTTATCATCACTGCGTTCAGTTTGGTTGGCTTGATGAAATGGGGCTGGCAAGAGAATTACTTGACTTATTTCTTTGATTTCCTTTCTCTGCCTTGGATGTCTTTCTCTGCAGCCAGTATTTTGAGGCTCCCATCAGCCGTCAAATGAAGGAAGCTTGCAACAATGCCAAGATTCCAGAGCCCTGAACATAGAAACAACATCAATCATCATGATCAAAACTTTAGACAAACCAACAAATAATACAAGAAAATAAAATGAGGACCATGTCTAAGACAACTCTTAAATGGAAATGATCACTTCTAGGTTTATTTAGGCTGTTGGAAATATGAGAATATTCATTCAGCCCCATGCAGAAAGTGCGGGGAATGACTTGCATAAAACTTTACCACAGACTCCACCAATATTAAAGCTGTGGTTTGAAATAAATTTAGAAAAAAGGCATTCCTAATCATTAATTTTATTGACTAACTGCCCATTAGTGGTGTACTTTGATTGCTTAATAATAGGTAGACATATGCGACATATCATCACAACCATCACACCTCCCAACGGTTGGAAGCACTCTTTTCTAAGAACAGGCAAATTTGAAACCATGATTCTCACAAGCACAACATAGGTTGTGTAGCAAGCAGCAAATAAGTTCAATTCTTTGCTGATACAGAATAGAATACAAAACGATCCTTGAACAACATTAAGTTATGAAATTACAAGCTTTTAGTTGCAATAAAAGGAACAATATTATCGCGCCACACTATACAAACAGATCTAGTGAGTGTACAAGTCTCAGTTGATTATCTCCTTCAGCAGCCAATCCAAACTAGGGTATGAAAAGTACAGGATGAGAAAAGACGGGATGGCGAAAAGGACTGTGATAAGCAAGTACAACAATATGACGGCTGCGCTGGCAGGTATGACATACAACACAATTAGGAGAAACATGAGTACCAGCGGAAATTTGGTTGTCAAATTGACTATGAAAATCAGGGACTTCTGCAAGGAAGAACTCAAGCTTCTCGCGTTGAGATAACTATCCACATTTCGATTTGATCTTGATGATTCTGGGTGGTGACCCTCTTCCGATTCCAATTCTGTGTTTGCTGGCCAGCCACCATGATTATTATCTCCAGGATAGACAGAACTAGATTTTCCTCTATCACCATTCCTGCTCTCAACCATCCAAAGGAGAAAATAGTTTTTGCGCGGGAACTTAAGGTTGCCCCTGTAGATTAGACGAACGGACAAGAGGTTGCACCACGGGCACGAGATAAAAAGTGGAAGCTGTATAGGTATAGTGGGAAATTTTACGACGGCCCATTGCAGTCCTAGGATGCAGTTTTTACATAGTGTGTGACCACACCATAAAACATAGGGAACATTTTCCACAATATTGAAGGATTCCCAGCATATAGGACACTCTAATCCCTCTTCTCTACTTGTACATGAAGACAACTCATCATCTGAGGAATCAAGAGCATCTGTTCTATGCTTATGAGAGTCATTCTTCAAACCATTGTTACCGGCTACACAATTGGATGCAAAATTCCACATATTGGTAGCTGGGTATGATCAGATAAACAGAAGCAACTGCCAATCTATAATAAAGAGAAGTCGAGGTGGCAGCCGTCCGCAAGTAGCCCCTCCATACTAAAATAACAGAGAACACCTGAGTTTAGGCACATGGAAAAATAAGTTATACTATTTACTCTATAGACAAATATAAACAGATTGCCATTTGGAGTTCATATTCCAAACAGATACTATAAAAAAGTCTGTAGTCTATGTAATTACAAACTGCCACAAAAATCGCCAGTCATTTGGGCTATATAGGCTATATACAAATGTCATATCCTTCAATCCTTGAGGCAGAACTTACATCCTTGAACCACATTTTGAACTTCAAAAAACAATAGTAATATCACATCCAAAATATTATAGATTGATAACCTAGTAATAAACATTATCTGGGCGGCAAAAGCAGCAGAGTACTGTCAAACGAATGACAGTACTGAATATAAAATAATAAAATTCGAATAGAACTACAAGATCCAAAATTGTACCTGAATACCGAAATTAAAACATAAAATATAAGCACTCTCTAAACTTAAAATTAAAATAAAATAACAACATACATAAATCTCAGTAGATTGATAATGCAGTTGCAAATATTATCTGGGTGGTAACAGTAGCAAAGTACACTAGAACATATAGTCGACAATAAGTCAATAACATTTTCGAATAAAATTACAAGGCCCAAAATACACCTGACGAGTCAAGTAGAGAATAATATAGATGCAAAAAATTGAAGCCACTATAAGATAACTGAATCCACAACTACCAGCGATTGTACACCCAGTAAATCATAATTATCCATGAACTACCTCTATGACAGCTATGTCTCCCCCCCCCCCCCCCCCCCCCCCCTTCCCAAACATGTACAGACTTTCTCTCTAAATTGTCTTTGATTTTGTACTCCATCAGCTGGTTAGTAACGAAAATCAGTCACTCTTAAATTGGTACCAAAAATCAAGAGCTATCATTTCCGGCCACTATTTCTCTTAGGATGCAATGTTCCTTATCTCCACACACACGAATCACTAAGGATTCAACTGGAAAGCTCAAAGATCTAGAATAAATGCTTTGTAAACCATTCCATTTTGTATTAACCAGGTTCTCGTAAGTCGTAACCTTGTAATCATCAACAATGCCAAATTTAGGAAATTATACTGAAATTAGTCAGATCCTCAGTTTTAGGGTTATACTTTTGTTACTGCGATGTCAGTTTTGATCCCAGTTCTATTTTAGCTAGGCCAGTCAGTTTGTACCAAACGATCACAACTAAATCAGATTACATTCTGACTCCTACTAAGATACTACGGATCTGTGACTTGAATCGTTATTACCTCATTGAATCATCATGTGCAATGGAATTTGATTCACGTAGGAGAACAACCATATAGGGTGATAACTTTTACAAACCAATACAATCAAAATAGCTGTAATGACATCTTATCACAAACCATAGTTTAAATTTAGCTTATCCCCAACTCTCGAAGGTATAACTTTTGTTCAGTCATCAACTTAGTCTTATTCCATAATTTGTTGCGTTTGGAAAAACCTTACGACTAAGAAATACAAACAAGGTTTGAATTTCTATTCACCATGGCTCTTCACAAAAGCACATTTTCAAACCTCCATAAATGCAAGAGTCTTTCGGAGTAGTTCTTCTAATCTATTGGGAAGACTGTATAGGACCCAACTCGGTAGCCAAAAGAATGATTCCGGAGGTGTTGATGATCGACTGCCGTTGATCTTCAATGTTATATTAGTGACACTACTAGTTATCTGGAGCGTCTCTCAAAGCAAGCATTCTTCTCGTAAGGCATGCCTTAACATTCGTATCCCTGAATGTGAATCTCCTGCTACCTTTCTCTTTCATTTTTATATATGTCATGTTTATATTAATCATCATAGTTGTATTTTTGTGTTCCTTTTCATATGCTATAATAGTTACGATCCTTTTTGGAGGGGAAGTCATCAATGTATCTACTGTTATTTGATCTGATCTCAAGAAGGCCAAGACAAATGACTACACAACTTTGTGCAGTTGTAGATTGAAGAGGGTTTGTTGAACCCGCATGAAAGGGGGGGGGGGGGGGGGGGGGGGGGGGGGGGGAATTGGGGTTCAAACAAATTTTACTTGACGAACATTTGAAATCCTTGAAAGGGAAGACAGTAGTGGGCTGGTGGCACCACCTGCCAAAAATTGCCCCTTGGCAGCTAAAATCATCCTTAAAGGGAAAATTTAGACGAAGTTTGAGAAACTTAAAATTAAAAAGTGGCAACTAAAGAGTTAAAGAGTACTTCACTTTCACTTTCCACACCTTTTTATAAAGGTTTCAAATCTTAAAATCATATCCAAAAGATGGACTTAAGCCCAAATTTAAATTCTATAAAGCCCAAAATAGATCAAATACTTGTTTTCTCAAGTGTGACGAATATACACACAGTAAATGTATTTCATGTGCAAGAAAAATGCTCAGGCATATTTTTTGACTCCTTATAAACACCAGTCCCTGGACACGCTGCTTTTCGCAGCCCCTTCCATTGGTGAGATTTTTAAGCCTGATGCCACAGTTAGCATCCCTGAGACACCCAAAGGCATACAACCCTTTGGAGGCACCAAGCCCATGTCCCAACAGCAGTCCAGCACCAAGTCTTTGAAAAGATACTTAAAAGAATTTCACTAAAAAATACTTGTAAAAATTGTCCCATGAATTCCACTAAAATAAGGACACAATCCCACAAAAATACAACATAAACTCATTTAAAGGCAGAGATGCTTGTTACAAGTGTATCAATCAAATCATTTATTTTATTATTCACTTGAGAACTGCATTAACTATCCTCTGTGTATATTCATTTATCTGCTGATCATATGATTTAAAGTTACACCTCTGAACAAACTCCATAATCCTATCAGCCACCAGATAATTTGCACTGGTCATATGTATTAAGACACCAGTATCAAAAATAAGACCATAACAAGTCCATAACACGGATGTATATTAAATATCAGATTTCCTAATAAACAAAATTTACCATCAATCGACATTCCAGAAAATTTGGAAACACATATATTTGATGACAAATACAAATTATTTCTGAACAATTAAAAACACACGTTATATTTCCCTACTTCGCATTAGCAGTTTAGCAGACAAATAAAATGCTCCAATAATCTGCTATAAAAACAATCGAAAGCAAAAGTTGGCTTCTAATAAAGCAAAGTCATCATCCGCAACGTTTACGACACCAATTCAGTCGACTCACGACAAGAACTCCAAATAACCTAACTGAATTTTACACTTAAACATAACAATAGGCCATCAATTAAACTCAAATTAAGTAGCGGGGTCAGAAAATAGAAAGTACAGATCAGAAATATACAAGGCGGCATATTATAGATAAACAAAATCGAAACTAATCGGTCAATTAAAATATCAAAAACGCAGAGATTAAGTGAGAACTTACATAAATTGACGATTAGAGCGATTTGATGGTGGTGTTTATAGAGAGAAAGAGCGCGATTAGGGTTATCTCGGAGCTATCGAGAAGCTAGCTAGCAACTCTAGAGAGAACCAACTACAGTGGTGCTGGAGCCTCTCTTTTGGCTCTTTCCGTTTTTTTTTATTTTAATCCACCCGTATCTCTTTCTATTTTTTTTCTTTTCGCAGGGACGCCAGGAGTTTTACTTTAGGTTAACCCCACCAACTAGGGGTGTACACGGTTCGGGTTGGGCGGGTTGACGGAATTTATCAACCCAAACCAATTAAATCGGGTTTTCAAAATTTCAACCCAACCCAATCCGTATAACTTTTTAACCTAAACCAATTTGTAGTACTTCAGTTTGGATTGGTTTGGTTGGGTTAATAAATATTATAATCGCTGGTGTCAAATAGATCTTCAACATCCAATTTTTTACGCTAAAAATTCCTTTAACAATCTTGTCGAAGACATACATTGAATTCTGTTAAAAATAAGTAGTAACAAATAATGAACAAATATATTCATGAATCAAATCTCATATTCTCATTCATATTTGTTTGCTACTTAAATAGATAATATAACAAACAAACAATATTCATGTCTGTGTGCTCCTAGACAAATAAAATAATAAATTTAATCTCATATTCACATTCATAGATTTAATCTTATATATATTTAAATAGCAAACAAACTATATTAAATTTAAGGAGCATACAAATACAATAAAACTAAACAGACTAGGCTAATATGTGATGAGATGAATAAATTTAATATGTTCTCATATATTTCAATCAGGTTGGGTTGGATCGGTTTATAAAACCCGAAACCTATGTCCAACCAAACTAAATCGGGTTAATACTTTTTCAATCCAATTACTAATCGAGTTAAAAGATTTCGGTTTGGATCGGACGAAATATAGTCGGTTTGGATCGGGTTGGTCGGTTTCGCTAACCCATGTACACCCCTACCACCTACCATGTAAAAATGGTAAAAGCATGTCGTGGTCCTAAAAACAAAAAGTCTTTTCTATCGTATTATTGCCTCGGTCCCTCGTTTCTTTACAATTTTTTCTGCACAACACGCATTTTAAGACATTTTAAAACATTTTAAAACGCATATAAAACATAGTTTTATAACTTATTTTTGAAAATTTTCTTTTTTTATAAAAATTTAAACATCAAATTTTTATTCAGAAAAAAAAATTCAAAATAATTTATCAAACTACGTTTTACGAGAGTATTAGAATGCGTGCCGAGCCCCGTCCCTCAATGTAAACAAATGAGGGGGACGGAGGGAGTATTTTTCATGTTTTCCGGATTTAAGTTTAAAATTATTTTATTTGGATATAAATTAATTTAAAATATTTAAAATTTGGATTTTGAATATGTGATACTATCGTATATTCTATTTTCTAATCGGATAATTTATTATCAGCAGTATATAATCTATTAATATAAAATATTATTTTTATATCATTTACTTAAATAATTATTATTACATTGGATAAAAATAATACTATAAAAATATAATAATTATGTTAGATATAATTGATGATTACTGATGTTCTTAAGGTTTGTTTTAGAACAGGAATCATCAGAGTTTAATATGGAAGCTGATCAGAGTTTAGCAAAGTCTGACAGAGTTTAGCAAAGTCTGACAGAGTTTAATAAAGTCTGATCAGAGTTTACATAGTCAAGACTCGACAGAGTTTACACGTGGAAAGAGCTCAGAAGCGGATATACTTCATGGAAGGATAGAAGCTGAGGAGTGATTTGCTGACTATGGAAACTAAACAGAAAACTGGAGCAATCTTTGATTGATAGATTTATTAGCTGATTTATAGGATATCAAATCAGAGATTGATTTTGTAACTGTGTCTATATAAACACAGATTAGGGTTACTCTATATGAGTTGAGTTATCGAGTATATTGTTAAGAACCCTAGCAGCTCTTAGTGATACAATATAAATCACTGAGAGAGTTTTTGTAACCATTCAAGCTTTGTGAATATAAGAGTTTACTGCTTTCAATCTCTTATATTGTCTTACTGTGTTACAGATTGTGATAGCTATATCAGATTATATAGTGAATTTATAGGACCTAACAAGTGGTATCAGAGCCAGCTCTGTTAAGAATACTACAGTGAGATCTTAAACACAATCATGTCTGAAAAATCACAAGCTTCATCCTTTAGAGTTCCAATCCTTAAGGCATCTGAATATCCAGTCTGGAAAGAGAGAATGATAATATTCTTAGACTCTGTTGATCCAGAATATCTTGACAGGATCTTTGATGGACCACATATGCCCACCAAGCTCTCTGTTGGGCTTGCTGATGAACCTCAGAAGATGGTCCCAAAAGAAAAGAAAGATTATACCCCTGAGGATATCCTGTCAATTAGTAAAGACTCAAAGGTGAAACACCTTTTGCACAGTGCTCTTGACAATGCAATGTCTAATAGGGTAATTGGGTGCAAAACTGCTAAACAAATCTGGGATGCTCTGGAAACCAGATGTCAAGGAACTCAGGCCATTAAGAAAAACAGAAAAACAATCCTTACACAGGAGTATGAGCACTTTGACTCAAAATCTGGTGAGTCTCTGACAGATCTGTATGACAGATTTGTCAAACTGCTGAATGACTTATCTCTGGTGGACAAGGAATATGATCTTGAAGACTCAAATCTCAAATTCCTTCTGGCTCTTCCAGAAAAATGGGATTTGAAAGTCACCACAATTAGAGACAATCTTGATCTTGGAGAAATGTCTCTTGATGATGTTTATGGAAGATTGAAGACCCATGAACTTGAAATGGAGCAAAGGAGCAAACGTCATGGAGGAAAATCAAAGTCTGTTGCTCTGAAAGTTCAAGAGGAAGCTGCTAAGAGCAAAGGAAAAGCTCATATCACAAAGTCTGACATTGAGTCATCAAACTCTGATGACTCAAACTCTGATGTTCCCTCAGACTCTGAAGAAAGTGATGATGAGATGATGCAGTTAGCAGCATTGATGGTGAAAAGCTTCAAGAAGTTGGCCTACAAAAAGTTCAACAAAGGCAAAAGTTTTTCAAGAAAAGACAGAAACTCTGACAGAGTTTATGACAAGAAGAACTTTAAGAAGAATGAGGGCAAAGAAGGAAAAGCTGGAAAAGCTGACAAGTATACCTGTTTCAACTGTGGTGAAAAGGGACACTTTGCATCTGAATGCAAGAAAGCCAAGAAGGAAAAAGAAAAAGCCTTTATCACCAAGAAAGGAAACTGGACAGATACATCTGATTCAGAAGAAGAAGTCAATTATGCTCTGATGGCAAACACTGACAACAACTCTGAATCTCCTGCTAAGGTACCTCATTCTACTCTTGCCTTTGATACTGAAGATATAACTGAGTTAAGATTGTTTCTTAAAACTTTGCATACCAGCTTTAGAGATCAGACTTTAGAAAATGAAAGATTAAAATCTGAAACTCTAAGTGTAAAGAAAAGAAATGATTATCTTGAAAAAGAATTAGTTCAAATGTTGGAAGTTCAGAAAGAAAGAGATGATGCTGTCATTATCAAAGATGAATTATTAAAGAGGTATGCATCTCTTCAATCAGAACTTGCTAAGGAAAGGGAAATTATTAAAACATGGACTAATTCAGGCAAAACTACTCAGGATATCTTAGGAAGTGGAAACTGGAAGAAAGGACTAGGTTACACTGATAACTCAGAAGCTGAGTCATCAAAAACAGAGTTCGTTAAAACTCAAAAACCTAAGGTTAAACCTGTTAAATTTGTTGTTGAATCCTCTAAGAATAAACAATGTAGACCAAAATCAGAGATTAACAACAATTTAAAATCTGAAAAGCCCAAACAGGTTAACATAGGACTGATGACTCAGAAACAGCTTAAACATAAGCTTAAAGAGGTAAAGTCTGATGACAAAAACAAGGAGCCTAGGAAAAATAGAAATGGCAAAATTGGCATAGACAAGAGTAACAACTACATGCCTGTTCCAAATGCACCTAGGAAGACATGCCATAACTGTGGTAATACTAATCATCTTGCTAATTTTTGCAGGAAGAACAAGGACATTAACTCTTTACCTACAAAGTCTGGAGTTAGAAAAAGTAGTATTAGATATAAACCACAAGATCCATGTTTTCATTGTGGTAGTTTATGGCATTCTATTTATACTTGCAAAGAATATCATAGTTTGTATTATGATTATTATCAATTGAAACCTTTTTTGAAGAAGTTTAATAAAAGCTCTGCAAGTACAAAATCTGTTTCTAGTACAAACTCTGTTGCAAAGTCTGTTAGCTCAAACTCTGATAATAATACCGCTGCAAAAGCTAACAAACTTAATAAGGCCAAGGGATCCAAGCAAGTCTGGGTCCTTAAAACTAACAATTAGTGGTCTTTGTGATTGCAGGGCAACAGGAAGAATATTCTAGTCTTGGACAGTGGATGTTCAGGACACATGACTGGAAATAAGGCCCTGCTGTCAGAGTTTGTGGAGAAGGCTGGCCCAAGTGTTTCTTATGGAGATGGCAACATAGGAAGGACTCTGGGATATGGCAACATCAATCTTGGAAATGTCATCATATCAAATGTAGCTCTTGTTCAAGGGCTGAAACACAATTTACTCTCTGTCAGTCAGATCTGTGACAGAGGATTTCATGTTGATTTCTATGAAGAACACAGTGAGATAGTAAGCAAGTCAACAGGCAAAGTGGCAGTAACTGCTCACAGACATGGGAATATTTATGAAATCCACTTGCCTACAAACTCTGAAGGAAAAGCAATTTGCTTGTCTACAAGGATCTCTGCAGAAGAAAGTTGGAAATGGCACAAGAAGCTTTCACATCTAAATTTCAATTCCATAAATGAGCTTATAAAGAAAAAGCTTGTGAGAGGACTTCCTGAATCACTTCTGACATCTGATGGATTGTGTGACTCATGTCAAAAAGCCAAGCAGAGAAAGACATCTTTCAAGAGTAAGACTGAATTCTCAATAAACAAACCATATCATCTTCTACATGTTGATCTATTTGGACCAGTCAATGTACCATCCATTGCAAGGAAGAAATATGCTCTTGTCATTGTTGATGAGTATACTAGATACACTTGGGTATATTTTCTTCACTCTAAAGATGAAACAGCCTTGCATCTGATGGATCATGTGACACAACTGGATCATGGATCTGAAGACAAAGTGAAGATTATTAGAAGTGATAATGGAACTGAGTTTAGAAATTCAACAATGGAAGAGTTCTGCAAAGAAAGAGGTGTAGTGCAACAGTTCTCTGCACCTGGTACACCACAGCAAAATGGTGTAGTTGAAAGGAAAAACAGAACTCTTATAGAAGCTGCCAGAACTATGCTTGATGAGGCTAAATTGCCTACATATTTCTGGGCAGAAGCTGTTCAAACAGCTTGTTTCACTCAAAATGCAACCTTGATTAATAAGCATGGCAAAACCCCATATGAGATGGTGAAGAAAAAGAAGCCAAATCTGAAGTACTTTCACATATTTGGGTGCAAATGCTTTGTATTGAAGACTCATCCAGAACAGCTTACCAAGTTTGATTTAAAAGCTGATGAAGGCATTTTTGTAGGTTATCCTATCATAACAAAGGCCTTCAGAGTCTATAATCTAAGAACCAAGGTGATCATGGAATCCATACATGTGTCATTTGATGACAAAAGAATAATGGGTCTAACAGATATGGATGATCATGAAGAACTGCATTTTGAAAATGAAGAAATATTCTCTGATTCAACAAACTCTGATGAACAGTCAAACTCTGACTGTGAACAAAACACAGCAAACTCTGGTGAAAATTCACAAGCTCATGATGATGAAGCCCTTGCTGAGGGGGAGCATCAGAATGCTTCAGACTCTACTCAAGACTCATCAGAGAATGCTAACTCAACCTCATCAGAGAATACTGATTCAAACTCTGATAGCACAATTGTAGGGGGAGCTACAGAGAATAATCAGCAGAATCAGGAGAGCATGGATCAAGGGGGAGGATCCAATGATGAAAATGGTCAACTTCCACATGCAAGGAAGTGGACAAAATCTCACACACCTGATTTAATAATTGGAAATCCAGAAGCAGGTGTGCAAACAAGGACAGCTACAGCAAATGAATGTTTACATCATTGCTTTCTGTCACAAACAGAACCCAAAAAGGTGGAGGAAGCTCTTCAAGATCCTGATTGGATTCAAGCAATGCAAGAAGAGTTAAATGAATCTCTTAACCAAAGGATGACCTTGATTGAATCCAATCAAGAAAAGATGTCCAAACAGCTTGAAGCTATCCAAACTTCACTTTCTCTGATCACATCCATTCTGATTCCTGATGAGGATGATGTCAAAAAGGGGGAGAGAGTAGCTCAAGTCAAATGCAAGTCTACTACTCAATCTCTGAAAAGGAAGAAAAAGGATGATGATGATGATGCTGATGATTTTACAAAGCACAAGAGATTTCAAGCAGGGACTGGTGGAAGAGTTTCAAACTCTGACAGTCAGAAATCATCTAAGCAAAGCACAAAGTCTGGTCCAACTCACAACATCACATCTGGATCTAATCAAAGACCAGTGACTGGATCAGACAAACCCATGACTGATGAAGAGCTTGCTAGATTGGTTTTTGAACAAGAAAATCCAGAAGCAAATTTGGATTTGGAGTTGATTGCTGCAGAAGAAGAAGAACTAAAGAAAGAACATGCTGAAGCAATAAAGTCAGGAAAAATCCAAAAGCCTGCAAAATCAACTGCCAGACCAAAAGAAAAAGGGATACTGATCAAAGAAGCTACTGTTGCTGATCAGAGTTTACCAATCAAGAAGGTATACTCTGAAGATGAATATACCTCCAAGGGTAAAAGCAAAGTAGATGAACATCTGGAGAGAGGCTGGGAAAAGAAGAAATCTACAACCTCTGACAAGGATCAAGTTGTGAAGGAAAAGAAAACAGAAGCTGCAATCTCTGACAGAGCTCATGTTGCAGAACCTCAAAAAGAAAGATTGACCTCTGACACAGCTCAAGTCAATAAAGAAGCAAAGAAAGACACAGTCTCTGACAAAGCTCAAGCTGTGTTCAAACCAACAACTATACCACTGGCTGGATTTGCAAAACCTACTCTGATGACTGAAATAAGTTTTGAAAAAGGCTCAATTAAACCATTTTCTCATCAAAAGGCAGGAAGAGATAAAGGAGGGCTGGGATCCAAATATGAAAAATTTGATCAGAGTATAGGATCAAGACCAGATGACCCCTCATCTCTCTGTGCTCCCAAGACTGGGGTATTGCAAGATAAAATGGACAAACTTGATTCAGTCCAGTTGGTAAAGAATGACAGAGGAGATAATATTCTTATCTACTTCATGTCTGATGGAACAGTGTTTAGAGTGCTTGAAGCAGATCTATATGCTAAACACTGGGAAGAATTGAGATATGTATCATACATATTTCAAGTAAAGAACAAGTCAGGACAACACATCTCCAACCTGCTGAAAGATCAAATCAGAAGAAAGATGGGGATTACAGGAAACAAGAATGCTGGACCTTTCATTCCCAAATATCTTAATCATAAAGGACAGCTGGTGGAGATGAAGAAAAATTCAGCAAAGATTGAAACGATAGGTGGAATCAGAACTCTTACATTTAATGAAGAGTCTGATAAAGCTTACAATATAAGGCTGGATAGAGACTTGAAGAAGAACAAGATCTATGATCTCAGAGCTGCAATTTATCAAACTGGAGTTTCAGATCCAGAGTTGAGAGAGATCAAGAGACAAATGATTACAGTACTTGAAGATGCTGAAAAAGAACTCCTCAGAGAGTATCTAAAGACAGCAAATGGTGTCTATGCAGCTAAGGAATAAAGTATCTGTAAGTTTTAAAAGTTTTCTGTTATATAGTTAAACTCTGTTGCATTTGACTTAAATGTTTTGACATCATCAATTATCTGTTAACTTGCACATAATTTATTCATGCACAAGTTGGGGGAGATTGTTAGATATAATTGATGATTACTGATGTTCTTAAGGTTTGTTTTAGAACAGGAATCATCAGAGTTTAATATGGAAGCTGATCAGAGTTTAGCAAAGTCTGACAGAGTTTAGCAAAGTCTGACAGAGTTTAATAAAGTCTGATCAGAGTTTACATAGTCAAGACTCGACAGAGTTTACACGTGGAAAGAGCTCAGAAGCGGATATACTTCATGGAAGGATAGAAGCTGAGGAGTGATTTGCTGACTATGGAAACTAAACAGAAAACTGGAGCAATCTTTGATTGATAGATTTATTAGCTGATTTATAGGATATCAAATCAGAGATTGATTTTGTAACTGTGTCTATATAAACACAGATTAGGGTTACTCTATATGAGTTGAGTTATCGAGTATATTGTTAAGAACCCTAGCAGCTCTTAGTGATACAATATAAATCACTGAGAGAGTTTTTGTAACCATTCAAGCTTTGTGAATATAAGAGTTTACTGCTTTCAATCTCTTATATTGTCTTACTGTGTTACAGATTGTGATAGCTATATCAGATTATATAGCGAATTTATAGGACCTAACAAATTATAAATTAAAATTTGTAATCATATGTATGTATATATAATTTATTAAATATATGTGAGGATATTATGCATTATCACGGTAAACAAATCATATTTTATGAAAAACATGAACAATATATTAAAATTTTATAAAATGATGACTATTTGGTTATAAATATAATGGATTAAAAATATAATATGCATACTAGTTCGAATCGAATGCACCATGAATCTTATTCAGGTAGGATCATATTGTAAATTCATATATTAATTTAATTGATAATTATCAGTTCATAATAAATGTATTTTGTGATGCATAGATGACTAATAATATAAATTTTATTTTCTACGGTTAAGTATTTATTTTTATTTTAAAAATAAATTCAAGTTGGAATAAAATTCAATTTGAATTAAAAAATATTATTAAATAAGTAATTGACACTTGGGCTCATATTTTTTGGGGTGTTGGCATTGAATATCAGAATTCGGTATATTAATGTCTTAAATATCACCGTATCAAAAAAAATAGCCTTAAATATTATTTAATCAAGCTTTATCGTGTAGCGTTTTGGTTTTTAAGCAAAACACGACATCGTGCAGCGTTTGAATTTCAAAAACATAAAACGCTACTCCATGTTTCGTTTACAGTGAGAAACAAAACTTCAACTACCGTTTAACATCCAAACTGTTATATAATGTAGCGTTTTCTATTGAACCTTGAAATATATTCAAAGTTTAAATTAATCATTGTAAAACCCAATTTGTGATTCCTAGAATGTTAATAACTGTTGATTTATTTTATTAAACTGAATCCTACGCTTTAGTGCTAGAATAAATTAGAGTTTAGACTCGAGCCCTCAATTCTAAACCTAAATGTTAGTCAATTTAATTTCCAATATAGATTAATCATTTAACATCATTATGGGTCATATATTATTGTTGGTGTTTTGTGTAAAGAAATTGAAAGAAGATGATATGCAAAAAGATTTCTCATTATATATTTTTCGACTCATAAATTTAACTTCTAAAAATTCAATATAATTCATAACCTATTTCTAAGAAATAATGATATAAATTCTTTGATATATCATTACTAATATATTCAAATTAATTTTCTAAACTAACAAACTTATTCTAACACTTTCGGATAATTTAAAACAATTCAAATAAATATACATTACTTTCTCCTGCTTTGATCGAGATATATAACTTTTCATCCATCTCGACAATAGATATATTTATATACATTATAATATTTAATATTTATGGAACTAACTTACAATCATATATAAATGTATACTGTTATCTCATATAATCAAAAAATATATATTTCCTTGACTGAATGTTTGGATTGGTAATGATTTGACACTTATGCATAATTATTAAAAGAAATTCATATGAAATGTTTCATTCCTTTTTTCTCGATTTCTTCTCTCCTATCTTGCCATACCATACGTACTTAGTATTCCCGCTTACAGCAGCGTCTGAAGAGGGTAAAATGTACGCAGTCCTGCCCCTACCTTTAAAGGAGAGAGGTTGTTTCTGTGAAGATCCCCGGCTTAGTGCACAATAATTAAAAGGGTGTGTGATACAATATTATTACAATACCTTAGCTCATGGCCTTCACATGAGACTTATCGAAATATTACCCATCAGTAGCGGCAAAGTCCAGTGGAGGAAACAATTGCAAAGATAAAGGCGTGGGAGAAGAGAGATTAGTGCAAACCTCTTCCTAAAGCATAACACCCCAATACTCAAAACCTCTGTAAATCATGAGACCGAGTCTCAACTACTCTGATACGCCGTCGCCAATCATTCTTATCAAATGTCATATCCCCGTGAGATTTAGGGTTCCCAAGTCCAAACTTAATTGATCAGACCACGTGCGACGGGGCCGACCTCTCTTTCTCTTGCCTCGAACCGATAAGTGTTCAACTCTTCGAACCGGCGCTGAATTACATTTACGCCTAATATGTCCATACCAACGTAAACGCCCCAAATAATTTCCCTCCTATCTCTATTAATCTCAAATAATTTTACTCTCTCATCCGTCTAAACCAAAGACAACATTAATATATATTAATTTTATCGTCGAAACTCCTCTAGTTCACAAAGCTATTGAATAGTATGTATAAAATGATTCTTACTGCTATACTTTTAACTTTTTGATATTTCCATGGCTACAGGAAAGCGTTCATCAAACAGTACTTGATATTCATGAGATCCAGGAGTGCAGGAGTTCCTCGTGAAGTACTTGTTAAATATACTGACAAACAAAATTAAGGCAAAAGAATATTACTGGATCTTCATATACAGAATTTAAAATGCACTATGTAGGATTTAAAGTGCACTCTGTATCTGTACTTTAAATTTTATGACACTTGAATATTGTACTTTTAATATTATCATCATCTCTTTTTATCGTTGAGTATTTGCAATTTAGAAAGAGAGAGCATCATTTTAAATATTCGGTTAGGACACCCGAATAATTAGGATCAGCTGCTCGACACGTATAATTGTGAAATCTCTTCGAGGACATTCTTCAAGCAAAACCCATACAACATACAAGTGAAGTTACAGAAAACGAAGAAACCATTGCAGAATTTTCTTCCTTGTTCTCAAGGGGCATGTCTTAGCTTGTCATGTATACAAGGAGAAACCGGGTACGGAACATGGGCGTACGAATAATGAAAACGACCACACTCTATTCCCAAAATAATGCACCTTCCGCTTTGCTTTACACACCACGTATATATTCAATTGAGGTGACCCCCTCCAGTTGTTGTTTTGTTCCAATTCCAGCTGTCATTCTCAACAATTATGTAATTCTATGTAAACACTTATAGGATGCTATTTTGGCCATTTTCAATATCTTGCCTACAAATCTTGAATAAACAACGAGACAGAAACATCTCACATGACGCTAAACATATCCCCTTGCCTTATGCTCATAATTCAGATCATTTTATCATTACGATATGCACAGATAATAAAATTTCAATATCAGCTTTTTTCGGAATTCTGATTCTGCCAGGTCTCTCGTGTTTTCACAAATAACATTCGGAGCTTCTTCCGGAACTTAACTGAAAAATTACAAGATATTACATACGACTGGTGCTATATATGTAAGCTGTGGACTGCTTTTAGCCACTCATCAAGTTTTGCAAACAAATCGTGGATAGGGATGCTAAATGTATGCTTCAACCCAGTTGTCCATATGCCAAAACCAGCTTCTGGTTATAAGAGTGATGCGAAAACTATCACTATTCAGGAATGAAAATGATCGACTTGTAAATTCAAATTTTTATTTTTTTGAAAATAAGACCGACATGTATATTTGTTGATATATGATGATTTTGAAAGTAAACAGCACATTTCCAGAAAACAAAACAGGCACAGAATTCCAGGATTTATTCATAAACAAAATCCAACTCAAGTATGAAGTGAACATGGACACGATTAACATTAACCATTGTTTTTAGTCTTGGAAATAACCAGACATTAAGTCATTTCAAATGCCAGAACAAATGGTCAGGACAAAGAGCAAAGAGAGATCTGCAGGCTTCTTGCTCTAAGTTTGACAAGCACAACCCTGGAAGTATCATGTCCTTTTGATAGCAACACTTTCATATCAGCATGTTAGGAATTGGATCTATTTTAAAATGTGCATTTTATTTTAGGACATCGGGTTGCATCGATGTTGTGTGTGATGCGGTTAGTGTTAATTCACGATAAAAAAATACACGACGACCAGTTTGTATGATATTTGGCCTTTCAACGTGTAATTGACTAGTATCAGCTTATGGTAAAAAAAATTGTTGGTGTGAGTTTTACAAATAATAGAAATCACAATCCAGAAATATGTATGTTTACGAGACCTATCAGAATATTTTGAAAGATTTTACTAGGAGATGTATTTGTATAATATGAATTGAATTTTTTTTGTTTTGTTTTGGTACTTATATATCCACCACTCTTTCATTCTGACCTCCCATGTTCTCTTCTTCTTCTTGGGCCTCACAGTTGATACAAGTTGTATCAAAATTTGTATAGTCTTCCATGAAGTTTAGCACTGATCTCTTCTCCCAATCATGCCTATCTCCACTCCCCACCTCCCTACTTCCTCCTCCTTCCCCTCAAGGTACCTAGTTCATACTTATACTTAAAGACCGGAGAACTGTGAGAACCAGAGCAACTGCACAATAAATTTAGCATTACATAATAAAGCGCGGAATGTTTAGTTCTCTCAGTTCTCCGTTTCTATATTGAACCCTGCCCGAAATATATTTGTTCTAAGGTTCTAAGTATAACGTGGTTCTGACTTTTAAGTGGAACCTGACAGGATGTATTGATGTATTTAATTTTTTTCTCTCTGTTTATAGTTGATTGATTTATTTTCAACCTGCAGGTTGTTTTTCATGCGGCCGGCTCAGCCAAACAACTCCACTAACGACGACGATGATAACACAGGCAACGGGGCTGAGTGCTACGCTTGCACTCAAGTAGGCATCCCTGCTTTCCACTCCACATCATGTGACCGGGCTAACCAACCTCAATGGGAAGCCTCTGCGGGGTCTTCACTCGTCCCAATAAGCTCCCGCCTAGACCTTAAGCCTACTGCAGCTGAACGTCGTCGTCGTCAAGACTCAGGTCCTTTTGGGCGCGTGCTTGATCCAAGAAGCAAGCGTGTGCAGAAGTGGAACAGAGTGTTCTTGCTGGCCCGGGGCATGGCCTTGGCTATTGATCCTCTGTTCTTTTATGCACTATCAATTGGTCGATCTGGCTCGCCCTGTTTGTATATGAATGGGGGCTTGGCGGCCATTGTGACCGTGCTGCGCACATGTGTGGACGCTGTGCATCTTTTTCATCTCTGGTTGCAGTTTCGGTTGGCTTATGTTTCGAGGGAGTCTCTGGTGGTTGGTTGCGGGAAGCTGGTGTGGGACTCACGCGCTATTGCGGATCATTATGTTCATTCTCTGAAGGGCTTCTGGTTTGATATATTTGTCATACTTCCGGTTCCTCAGGTAATTAGCCTATGATAAACATAATTTGATCTAATTGCTGAATGATCATACCCTTAGACTGCGTTCACTTGGATGAAATGAAATCGGGGGAGAATGAAATGAAATTTGTATTCTAAATTTAGTCCATATTGCTAGTCCTTGATATGATTATAGGAGTCTAGATTGTTTTCCAATGAGTGTTAATTCCATATTCACTTGTGTTGAACTGAATCGTTTTGTTCTTTTTGTCTGATTTCAGGCTATATTTTGGTTGGTGGTTCCAAAATTGATTAGAGAAGAGAAGATTAAATTGATCATGACAATTCTTCTACTTATGTTCTTATTCCAATTCCTTCCCAAGGTCTACCATTGCCTTTGCTTAATGAGAAGAATGCAGAAGGTTACAGGTTATCTCTTTGGCACCATCTGGTGGGGTTTTGCACTTAATCTCATCGCGTACTTCATTGCTTCTCATGTGAGTTTTCTGTGTTTGATCATTTCTCTACCTGCCTATCAGCTTAATAGTCTGTCAAAATTTGATTAGAATTGGTCCATTGTTTCCCAGGTTGCTGGAGGATGTTGGTACGTTCTCGCTATACAAAGAGTAGCTTCGTGTCTCACACAACAGTGTGCAAGCAGAGCTTCATGTAACCTCTCTTTATCGTGCTCACAAGAGGTCTGTTACCAGTTTTTCCAGTCTACAGACACTTCAGGATATCCATGCAGTGGGAACTCGACGATGATGGTGAATATCCCGCTGTGTCTGGATGCTAATGGACCATTTCGCCATGGTATCTACCAATGGGCTCTCCCTGTCATTTCCAGCAACTCAATTACTGTCAAGATTCTTTATCCAATTTTTTGGGGTCTAATGACCCTCAGGTATACAACAGAACTTACCTCCTTTTCCTTGGAAATTGCAGATCACACAATAAATTTTTTGTGTTATTTACAGTACTTTTGGAAATGACTTGGAACCCACAAGTAACTGGCTAGAAGTTGTCTTCAGTATAGTAATTGTGCTCAGTGGTTTAATGCTCTTTACTCTGTTGATTGGAAACATTCAGGTAAATTTTAAGTATGAATATTTACTAATATAGATCCTCATCCATTTAAGAATGCTGTACTCATGATGCAATTTTAACAATTTGGATTTGAAATTTAGGTATTCTTGCATGCCGTAATGGCAAAGAAGAGAAAAATGCAGCTTCGGATCCGAGACATGGAATGGTGGATGAAGAGAAGACAGTTACCTTCTCAACTAAGACAAAGAGTTCGGCATTATGAACGCCAAAAATGGGCGGCCATGGGTGGAGATGATGAGATGGAGCTGGTTAAAGACTTACCGGAAGGGCTTCGACGTGACATCAAACGATATCTTTGCCTAGACCTTATAAAAAAGGTAAAGATTCTTTAACTTCATATGATCAAACTCATCCAAATTTGTTGGTTTCTAAACCACTTATCCGAAGAACTCCTCTCATAGTTACTTCAACTAACGTTTCTACGTTTTAGGTGCCCCTATTTGAAACATTAGATGGACTCATTCTTGACAACATATGTGATCGTGTTGTGCCTCTCGTCTTCTCCAAAGATGAAAAGGTGAAAAAACAGAAAAGCAATGGCTGCTAGTATTATTTCATTTTTCTCGGTTTTTACAGTAACAATGTATAAGGCATCTGATCATATTAACAAAAGAAATAATTAAGAAAGTTTGTTGCTATCTATGATATTCATATACAGATTATTCGAGAAGGAGATCCTGTACCAAGAATTATGTTCATTGTCCGTGGTCGCGTCAAGAGTAGCCAAAACCTGAGCAAAGGTGTGGTAGCCACGAGCATACTTGAACCAGGAGGCTTTTTGGGTGATGAACTCCTGTCATGGTGCCTTCGACGTCCGTTTGTGGACAGGCTACCTTCCTCCTCAGCCACATTTACATGCATCGAGTCAACAGAGGCATTTGCACTAAGTGCAAATAATCTTCGATACATTACTGATCACTTCCGCTACAAGTTTGCAAATGAGAGGCTGAAGAGAACAGCGAGATACTATTCATCAAACTGGAGAACCTGGGCAGCTGTTAATATACAGTTGGGTTGGAGGCGTTACATGACAAGGACGAGGCCCCCGATGAATCATGTAACTGTAAATGGCGGTGGTAGTGACAGTGGCAGGGACAGTGAGCAGAGACTCCGGCAGTATGCAGCAATGTTCCTGTCTCTCAGGCCACATGACCATCTGGAATAAAGAAAGAAATCAGTATTCAGTTTCATTCATTTTTAATATATCATGTCACCATAGTTATTTGTGTTGATTTAAAGGGTGACATGGTGGTGTATAATGTGTGTGATGACATTCAGTTTATTGATCAAATAAAGATGGAAGTATTGTTGTTTCTCCATTGATAGAATAAAGAGCTTATATGTGTGACTTGTGGGGTTGTAATCAGTGTTGCTCATTTTCGCAAATGTATAGTTTAATATTGGTCTGTACAGAAATCGGTTTGATTCAAGAACAAGGGTAGCGTGTCAAAAACTTAACAGCGTCGATATTTATGTAAGCTATCATCACTAAACCCCACTTACGAGCTGAAAGGCTTCCTGGTGCTTAGTCCAAAATTGGTTACCACCATCTCGTTCTACCCCGCCTTCCTGAAAGAGAACTAATCAGGTTATGTAACGACAAGTCTCTTTGGATAAGCACTAATTCTTAAATTGGTCCGCGAATGTCTTTGTTTGATTAAAATGATTTAACAAATGTGAACTGATTGTTATAGAACAAGTTGAGTAAACCACTTGAACATAAGTTAGAGCCTGAAGAGACATTAGTGATCAGTCAGACAAGAAGCTGGCAGAGTTTTAGGATAATACCACATCAACCTGTCCTCCTCCTACCTAATAAAACATAATTTTCTTGTTTTTTCTCAAAATAAGACTAGGTGAAGCTAATCCCTCTTGTTGTGTAAGGTCATATAATAGTCATTGAACTAATTCAAGAAAAACAGAACTCATCTGAGCCACATATGAATTATGATATTCCAGATTTTTCTAGACAGGATAAAATACCTCAATAATTCATAAAAATGCGGATCATTGTCTACTTGCCCTCGCAGCATGAGTAAGAGTCCCATCCATTGGCGTGTTATGCTGTAGCACTTGTGACACTGGATGCATTATTACAATTCAAGAAGTCATATTCCCCAACCCATATAATCTTGTGCCACTGCGACAGAGTGCATTTATCTGAACTTCTGGTCCGTCATCTGGTTTTTTCGTTCTTGATGTTGATGTGCTGAATGAGGGGTGAGCATCGTACCAAAAAAGGGTCTCACATTATCAGAAAGGGCCGGGGGCTGCTGCAAAGATATTGACAGCAACAATGATTTATTAGAGCTTAGCAGATAAACAATGAAAAATCAGATTAAATGGACATGATGCGTTATTATTTCCACATTTTAACGCATTCCTGAATGTTATACAATTTACAGAATGTATAAACGATACAGATAACATTTAAAATTCGTTGTCCTTGTGCCAGCAATCACTCAGTTATTGATATTTAAATAGGAAGAAACATAGTCTCAAAAAGCTATGAGTGCAAGCAGAGTTCAGAACTACCGTCTTACTTTGGTATGTGAATGATGAAGACAAGTTTTCTACTTTTCTTGTTGATTGTAGCTTGGGCTGCACGAAAATTGACAAATAAAATCTTTGAATATCCATTAAAATTTAACTAAAATATAATACAGGAGATATGTGGATCACTAAAAGCAGATGGTTTTCCAAGTCAAAGCTAGTTGCCAGGCTTGACTATTTGCAAAGCCTGAATATTGTATACTTTCATAAATTCCTAAATTGACACTGCCATTTACATTCTGCAGAGAAAAATGGCAAATTCTGATAACCACAATCATAATGCCCATGTAGCTCTGATTCCCAGCTCTGGTATGGGACATCTAACACCCTTTCTTCGTCTTGCTGTTTCACTTATATCCCACAATGTCAGAGTCACTCTGATCACGGCACAGACAACAGTCTCACTAGCTGAATCACAGGCTCTTTCTTGCTTCTTCTCGACTTACCCTCAAATAACCGCATCACAACTTCCTCTCGTCCCATATGATTCCCCTTCAGAAGATCCTTTCTATATTCAATATGAAGCCATTCGTCGCTCTTCACACCTTCTTTCTCCCATATTATGTTCCATAACTTCATCTCTCTCTGCTCTCATAACAGACATGAGCTTAGCCTCTACCATTATCCCGGTAACGCAATCCCTTAACCTTCCTAACTATGTCCTCTTCACATCATCTGCCCAAATGTCAACACTGTTTCTGTCCTTCCATGCCATTGCTGGCTCAAGAGGTGAAAATGACCTTTTTACGATCCCAGGTATGCAGCCTCTGCCCATATCATGGATTCCTCCGCCATTACTTTCTGAGAAGGATAGCTTGTTTAGGACCCAATTAATGGAGAATGGAAAAGCAATGCTACAAGCAGATGGAATACTAATCAATACATTTGAAAATTTTGAACAAGAACCATTAGTAGCCCTCAATGCTGGTGAAGTAATAACAAGGTTGCCACCAGTGACAGCCATAGGGCCATTTGAACCATGCGGTTTTGAGAGGAGCCGGTCACTAACATGGCTTGATGGCCAACCGATGAATTCAGTTGTATTTGTAAGCTTTGGGAGTAGGACTGCCATTTCCAGGGAGCAAAACAAGGAACTGGCTGACGGCTTGCTGAGGAGCGAGTGTAGGTTCATTTGGGTAGTGAAGGAAAAGAAAGTTGATAGAGAGGATGGAAAGGTGTTGGATGAGCTTGTTGACGAGGAGTTTATGAAGAAGGGGAAGGATAAAGGATTGGTAGTTAACCAATGGGTGAATCAAGAACAGATATTGAGTCACCCAGCAGTTGGTGGGTTTGTAAGTCACTGTGGATGGAATTCTGTTACTGAGGCCGCATGGCATGGTGTTCCCATTTTAGCTTGGCCCCAGCATGGAGACCAGAAGATGAACGCATATGTATTGAGTAAACGAGGGCTAGGAATATGGGCTGCAAATTGGGGGTGGGGAGGGGAAATGGTGGTAAAAGGGACGGAAATCAGTGAAAAGATTAGAGAGGTTATGGGTAATGAAATGCTAAGAGCACAGGTGATAAAAATCAGGGAAAATGCTCGAGCAGCGGTAGCAAATGGTGGGAGTTCTCACAAAGGAGTGATTGAACTCATCCAGATATGGAAGAATAAGAATATCAAGTAACACAATTTTTTCCACTCATCAGTTCTAAGATCCATTATCTTGTTGCATTCGAAAGAAGTTTAAATTCAGTATTATCATTATGTCTTATGTTTTAAATAGTGTTATATAACGGTCTCTAATCGGATAAAAAGAATGTCCAAGCTAAAAATCGACACATTTCACACTATCATGCAAGCAATAATGTAATGAAATGCTGTTAGGCAAAGAGAACCCTGAATGAAATGACATCATTAAAGTGGCCCCATATTTGTTGGAATTTTCTCATAGAACTGGTGGAATACTAGTATATAATTAAAGAGTAAATGACAAAGGGGTGGCCGGAGTTTTGCAAATTTTGAAAAACTCTGGCCACCCCTTTGTCATTTACTCATAATTAAACTAACCTTGCACTATTAAACAATCAAACATCAATGTACAGATGATCGCATATGGAAATATTAATTTCTAACATAATGATGAAACAAGCAATAGTGAACATAAATATATCTAACTATACTGTAGTTGCATAAACAGTCTAAGGGTTGCCAGATAAGGAACATAAAATATACTTTGAAAACTAGCCACTTTGAGTTCACTCGATTGTAATAATCATTAAACATCGGATGAATATAAGAATTAGTGACGAGTTTTTTTTATATGTAAGTGCTGTTAAAATGACCTCAGGATCATATCTGATATCCCCCTCTTCCTACGAGTCAAAAAAAATTGCCTGTGAAGTAACTCTTTGCCCTTTGGACAGCAGTAAAAAATTTAAACAGGTCAATTTCAGAATGTTTGATGCAACCAACTTTGTATTACAGTATATATATGAATTGACTTGTGAGAGAATAAGAACAGACCGGAGAACAGAAAAAAGAACAACAGACCAAACCAAGTGCGCTGCCTGACAGCTTCTATCACCACATGAAGATTAAAACAACAAAGGAAGCAGGAGCAGTTCTTCAAGGTGAATAAACAAATATAAAAAGACACATATTTAACATTTAAGAAAAAACAAACCCATCGTGCGTAATTCATCCTGAAATATGTGTTCTATGAAATTTTGGATATGGTCGAAGACTGGAAAATAACATAATTCCTTGCTGTAATTTGTAATCAACTCAGAACTTGGACCTACTCAGTGCGTGGCATCAGTGTAAGAGAGTTATGTGCCTAGGTATTATTTCTATCCCCAAGACCAGTCACATCAATTGGTTCTATGGTGTAGTGGTTAGCACTCTGGACTTTGAATCCAGCGACCTGGGTTCGACTCCCGGTAGGACCTTTTTTATTTTTCATGTAGCTCAGAAGTAATTAAACATGAAGCCACGTAAGAACAGGTAGGTGTGTGTCTGATATACAACTTACGTTCTAAATTATAGAGTAAAGATTTACATGTTCAATAAAATGGATCAATCTTTTTTTTTTACTGATTTTAAATTGCAAAAATGGATTTTGAAAGCTAGTAATGCACACATTTTATAGTGTAATGCATAGAAGGATACCATTGTAAGGTGCAGGCATAGAATTCTATGAACACATAAAAGTTATCCCGTATCCCATGAGTTCCTGGATGATCACATATGTATGGGAATACTAATGCAAACTACAACAACAATAATAAACAATAGCTTTCGCGGGAAGGCATTAACCCTTGATTTTGATGAAAATGCAGGGGGCTACAGTGTCTTGTGTCTTCTAGCGGAAAAGTCACTCCTAGGATTTTTACCATCCAACAATTTTTTTCCGCTAAAAGTATGTTGCTTATAATTGTTCAGGATGGTGGTTGCCATGAAGGTAACTTAAGCCTATATTTCCAAGAAGTGACCACTTTCAGTCCTTCTGATTAATATATCTTGTTAAACATAGGATGTAAAGTAACTTCCTCTTGAAGCAGGAAAATTAATCTTAGACAAGTCAATATCAACATCATTCAATCCTAACTAGGCTCCGAAAGTTCACATTTAAGTCCGATGTTCACACAATCATAACTAGGCTCAGAAAGTTCACATTCAAGTCTGATGTTCACATGTTAGAGGTCCTACCCAGTGCACATGACTCCCACATAGAAAGGGGTCTTACAATCCAATAATTAATCAAGTTATGTTCCGCTACACAATGTTCTAGCCTATAAACCATCTACAAATCACCAATCACATTAACAATACAAATCACCGGTCCTGATAATGCAAATCACCAATTATAATTACACAAACCACGCCAATATGACTATATAAAGACCATTGCCGCCGACAACTGTAAAATATATAGCTGTGACAAATTTTTCCCGCACTTGGTATTCAAATAAGGTTTTGTAACTTAAAACAGCTACATATACATATGACTATATGAGTATTCAATTGAAGAACTAAATAAAAATAGAAACGGCAAACTATTATTTACACAAATTGTGCACCTAACAGCATCTGATTCTACTAAGAAACCGAGATTAAAAACAAATATAAGAAGACAGCAACGCAGTTAATTTATACAGTACAAAATAATAACAAATATATAGAAAAACAATGATTTCTCATTTATAAATAAAATCCAAAACAAAGCAATCAAGCACATTCATGCTCAACTCACCCTGCATGTGTGCGTGAGAGAGAAATATCATCCATAGCTTCTTTTCTTGTTCCTGGACTCCATGATGATTTGTCATCTACTGTTAAACCCTAATATCGGGTTATATATCCTCAAATTAAAAATAGAGTATTTTATATTTATCTAATCTCTATATTTGTTTATCAAAAGTGGTTCTATGGTGTAGTGGTTAGCACTCTGGACTTTGAATCCAGCGACCTGGGTTCGACTCCCGGTAGGACCTCCTTTTATAATTTTTTAGTTATGACAGCAGTAGTTTATTTTTTATGTTATGATTTTTATGCTATAACAGGCCTTATAACTTTATCTCTACTCTTTCTTGCAACGTTACACATTGTTATAGCATATGAAGATAGATGCACTAAAAAACACGTTATTACTGCTTAATAACAAAGAAAAAGGTAATAAAACACAAGAACATCATGTAAATCCATGTATATTACACTCAGATGCTGAATACTTGTCAAGTTTATATTCCTGAAAAGGCCTCTTTATTATTGACCACTCCCTGAATAAATTCCTAAAGAACATAACAGTGCACATGTACAGCAATGACTGCAGAACTTGCTAAAACTAAACAAGAACGTACGGTTTGATCCGTGAACTGAAAAAAGGCGCAAGACGAGGACTTTCCAAGGGTCTCACATGCTTTTACTACTCTTGCCCAAACATGAGAATTTATGTCATCAGTGCTGATATGATGGCACCTGCACAGTTTAATCCTTGCTCCAAACTTGACTGTAATTTCTCAATTGAAAATCCTGAGAGTGTATGTCAACAATTTAACATAGTAGTATGATTACCAGAGCACCTCTGCCTTGGCAGACGCCGCGTCCTCTTTCCCCACCCTGTTAGGTTTCTATCCTCAACTTCCAATTCCCTACAAATAGGCTGCTGTTCTGGTGGAGGCAGGCAACTTAATGTCTCTGTTGGTGAAGGAGTCAAATCCCCCAAACGCTTCCTCCCCCTTCCATTTCTAGCAGTCCTCCTCCGTGAGAAACGTGACTGCCAACTCTGACCTGAAGCTTTAAAAATCTCTTCAATGGTCTGCAGATCCTCGGTCACCTCACGCCTTGACAGAGAAACAAGACCAGGCAATATGTCCCTTTGAAAGTCCCTGAGCTGCCTTCCCCTTTTTGCTTGTCTTCTTCGGCCCCGTTTCGCTCCTGAAGTGACTCTAGTATCTCCGTCATCACGATTGTTCAGAACATATGGCTGATCACAGTAATCCTCTACCTTGCTTTCTTGCAAATTTAGTGTCATAAACTCAAAGTAATCCATGCCTTGGGGAACAGTTTCCTCATCAAACGTATCATCCACATTAGTTAAGACAACTTTGGTAATTTCACTATCATGATCACTTCCTTCGTAAGAAGAAATAACTTCAGACAACCACAGGAGGCGTTGAGGAGGCAAAGCTTCTGTAGTAAGATCAGCAAGATCCAACTGGGATGATGAGATGCTGATTATTGCCTCTGCTGCAATCTTGGAAATTTCATCATACATAAAGTCATCTGACGAGACTCTCGAGCACTTCCCAGTTTTCTTCTCTATAAGATCTGCTTCAAAGGAAACATCAGTATCAGACTCAATAACTGCAGGAGCCTCCAAATCAATCTCTGTCGCCGCAATCTTCACAACAGTGGCAGAAACAGAGGGTATAGATGGGGTCTCTTCTTCATTCAGAGTCAAATTTAAATCTATTTGAGGTCTTCGACCAGAAAAATGATTGTTTAGTCTATAATCTGCAATTGAATATGTCTCCTTGTGTTGGCCAACAGATTTTAAATTTTGGGTACAAACTTTAGAGGCTCCATCACAGTCAAGGTTGGACACATCATGAATTGGTTTGGAGCGGCATATTGGAGAAACCAGAACCTTCGGAAAGTGAGGCACGTGAAAAGTATCATCACCCAACTTTTTACCGTTATATCTTGAATTACTATCGGCAGCTCTTTTTCTTTCAAAGTCAGAACCACATGTTGCTGATGTGAAGTCCTTAAAGGGGCCCTTTACAGTTTCAGCTTTATTGAAGAAATGGTGAGAGTGAGTCTGCAATGAGTCCAAACTCATCTGATAAGTAACTTCTGGTTTAATCTGTTTATCAATAGACTCGGTACTATGAGTTATTGTATCTGCGAACACAGAATCTTGTTTGGCAACCACCTTGTTTTGAAAATTGTTTGCAGCTGCAACATAGGTATTCAAATCCAGATATCCATGCTGTTTACTTGAATTAGAACCAAAAGAGAGTGCACTCTGATGGGATGCTCCAAAATTTGATCCCGGAAGTAGTCTCAAACTGTTAGTGCCTTTTTCTCCTGAAAGCTCTGCCATGTGCATGGCAGAACTAGGAGGCCTCCCATTAAAAGGAGATAAAGTGCGATGCCCGGAATTATCCTGAGATGACACGATATTCTGAGCCAGTGAACTGCATATTTTTCCTCTGGGAGATGCACAAGAAGACTCAGAATCTATAGCATCAAATCCTTGAATAAGGGGTCGAGAACTAGGTAAGTACCAAGTATTAGTAGATCTATTTAGGTTTCCTTCAGAAACTTGAACACCAAAAATTGTTTTCATTTTCTGGGGTGCTTCATTACTTTCATCCAAGACAAATAATTTCCGAGCATCATGGCCTTTCCTAGGATCAGCTTGTGAATATTCAAAGAATTTAGATGAACGCTCATCGGCAATCTTACTGAGGGAAGTATGTTCATCTAACCTTGTTTGCCCTGACAAGACCGGAATCAGATATGTTACTGACAGTTTAGTAGTGAATGACAAATAAAGAATTATAGTCAAAGTACAACTTTCTACTGCAAGATGAACCACCAGAGATTGATAAAAGAAAACACATTAGATATGAAAGCATAATACCACAAAAGCTATCATACACTCTTAGATGGCTACACTAAAGCTTTCCAACACTTTCAAAAATTTGAAGAAACTAAAGAAAAAGGTAAAAAACATATAAGATTATTTCCCAAATATTAAAAAGAAAAATTTAAGGGAGATTGGATAGAAGGGTTGATTTTTTATACATAATTCTCTTTTTAAAACATCTCCAAAAGCGTGACGTAATGATCCTCAGACTACAATTCAGCAAAAATAAAATAAAATCTTGGAGATTTTTAATTATTCCAATCTTGGCATCAACATAACATAGATATAGAATTAACTTATAAATCGTATAAAATACTCAAATATAATCATGTAAAATATAGACTAACAAAACAAAAGCTTTAATTTCGGCTTGTTAAATGCCACCAAGCATCAATTTAGTCATGTTATAAAGGGTTGGTGATTATGTCTAGAGTAAAAAGCCACTAACCAATGGAAAAGGAACTAAATCTTGTAAGAAAAAGTCAGTAACAGGTTCGTTCCCTCTTTCTCTCCACTGCAGTGCTGTAATATAATGAATCCTCTCTACAGGGTTAAAGGTACAGGCGTTCCATAGAGTTTAATTGAACAGTTCAAATTAGTGTCATTACACTTGATCTCTATATAAATGGCCTTTGGAAACTTGGTGGATATGGTCACAATGAGGTGGAAGGCACTATCCCTTTTCTAACTAAGTGATATAATTGAAAGAAGGATTGCAAAAAGCATGAGTCCTTTAGTCAAACTAATATCATATAGCTTTAAAAGACACACAGATAATATTGAATACCTCCTAAAATATCTGTACCAGATTTAGAGTTGCGAGATAAGTGCCAATTCCCACTCTTGAGGCTTTCTGACTGTATAGTGTTGAAAACACTTTTCTCATCCTTTTCTCCATGGCAGCTTTGGTATGATTCTTTAGATACAGACTGGGACTTTAAGCTTGAATTCCCAAATATATCCCGCTCTCTTACGTCCTCCAGATTGACGGATATTTCCACATTCCTCGGAGGGTCTCTAGTGGATGATTCATCAACCCATATCGGTTCGTTTAAGTCGACCAAGTTATTGTTTCTCTTTGAATTCACAACATATCTATTAGCATCCCTATTGCTCTGGCTGTTTGAAACACTTCCAGGACACAAATTCATATCTAAGCTGGACAAAGACGGATTATTTAAATTTCTTTCTTCCCGTTTTTCTCCATCTTTTGTGGATAGTTCATCATTCACTTCAAGTTCAAACATTTTCTTCTGAAACTTGTATTCGGGCTTGAGAAATTCATAGTCCTTCATGTGTGTCCTGTCATTGGATGGTACCTTACCTTTTACCATGTAAGAATCAGAAATGCGGGATATATAACTGTCATCTTTATAAGAATTTTGCAGTGTAGGAAAACTATGTTTTGGTGTTTCAGCAAGCAACAAAGATTTGTGTGATTCTCTCCTTCCAAATTCATTCATCAAGTCCCTCTGCCTTCTATATAAGCGGTGGAGTTCTTGAAGCTGGAAGACAAATGACAGGCAATGCAAATAATAATAAGAGAAACATGATAAATAAAGTTACAAGTTCATTTGTTGAAATCTCCTTCTGTTCAACTATATACATTCCTCTAGTTGGAGAAAATGAAACCTTAGTTCTCAGCAAATCATTTCTTATTTCTCTATAATTGATAAAAACAAATGGAATCAGTTTAAATGACATAGTATAAGACAAGCTTCATGAACTGAGAAACAAAACTGAAACAGTCATACTCATACCTGTTCTCTGAACACCAACTCATGCTTCAATATAGTTTGCCTCACTTTCTCTTTGTTGTATCCTATGTATCTATCCACAGTTGAACTTGCCAAGAATGAGTCATTTACTTGCTCATTCTGAAAGCTTTTGCCTTCATCATAAAGTGCCCACATCCCATTGCCCGCATTACTAAGATCCCTTGAATAATATCCAGGAAAGTATGCCTTGGAATGTAATTTAGTTGCCATTGCGGCAACGAGACTGAGCACCACTGGACTGATACAAAAGTTAGGGATTTAATAATCAATTGTAAGACAATGTCGAAGCATCTCAATTCTATAACTTGCAAGAGCACTCAAATCGTCTCCCTTAAGCATTAAGCAGACGAGAGTCGCAGAATCTTCTTTTATCAACAACTAACATCAATTGAAGGAAATCTAATATGAGGTTGACTTGGGAACTCATTCAGGTACTACGCTATCTTACCAAGCCTATTAAACAAAGGAAAGAACCCAAAACTGCATATACATATACATACATATATCACTTCAAAAATAGCCACAACAATTATCAAACTATAAATCTCCAAAAATTTCACTAAAGACTAAAGAATTTGTTTAAAGCACAGAATATTTTCATAAAACAGTTACAATAAGGATTATAATGTAAGAAAAGATAAATTATGCAATAAAACAAATAGAAATATCATAATATAATATTGATAAGGAAGGAAATTTACCAAGAATCCAAGTTGAGCCCACAAAGGCACAAACCCTTTTGAAAGCTCCACAAGAAATTCAAGAATCAGTAGCAGAAAGCCATGAAGAGTCAGAGTCTGCAATTGGGTCAAGCTCTAGAAGAGAGAGGATTATATAGAATTATACAAAAAGCCCATAAATTCCATATAGAAGAGTTGTGATATACTAGTATTATACAACCAAAGTGGATGACTTTCACTATCACAATTGAACACAGAGAAAAGTAGGAGTACAATTTAAGAAATAAATTACAATGATCTAGTGGGTCACTATCTGATCAGCTGCAGACACATATAATACTCTCTCTCTCATGATTCTCTCCCTCTCTCTCTCTCAAATCTCCCTCTCTCTCTCTCTCTCAATCTCTCCCTCTCTCATACTACAACAATGAAGAAATGGACAGGCATATAACAAACAATGACTTAAAAGTTTGTCAACAACCGTTGTCTATATTAGCATGATCTTTTCTCTCTTACCACCAATGCCTTTATAATAATCTTTTGTTTCCCATGAGAATATTAATGTGTGATTAATTAATAATATATTTATGATATGTCTTTAATACCCAAAAGATGAGATAGATTTCTTGATATTCTTTCCTTGATGAAACTGAAACCAAACAAAACTTTGTGGATATTAATGGCATGTTACACTAAACTTTCTAACCTTCCAGGGATATAGGTAGGATTTAGATTTGTACACTATTGATATGCCTGTCTATTTTGTATGTTTCTTTTTAGAAATTAATAAAAATCATAGAGTTATTTCACATTTTATTTACTAAGAATATATATTTCCAAGTTTTGAGATGACAACTGCATGTAAAAAGTAGTTGTGGAACTTCTAAATTTAGATATAGAAATAATGATTCCAAGGATTTTCCGGTATTAAATGATCAATTAACCATTATGGACATGATGTTAATGGATTAATTCTATACTCCTGTGTAATTTGGTCAAAGTTTTCAAAACACAAGGAATCAAAGACAAAAACAAATATACATAAAGCACACTAAAAATAGGTGCGATACTCTTTGCAAGTTTAGTTATATTTATATTATCTGATTAGAAGTATAAATAAGATTTCAAATTATATGATATCTAGAATGTTATTTTTTATGAAGTTATATAATAATTACAATTTCATATGTATCATAAAAAATTATAAAAATAAAATAGAACAATAATGAAGATGAAGAGTAGTATATTACGGTGTTCCCTCTGTCCAAAGAGATGTATACGTTCACTGCTCGCATTTCGAGACTCTAATAAAGTATAGTAACATAATTTTTTTCAAAATTTTTCTTTTTCAAATAAAAGTTTAACATCGAATTTTTATTAAGAACAAAAAAATTTAAAAAATATTGTAAAATTATACTTTAAAGAACCCTTAAAAAAAGTGTCAAAAATTAGCGTATACAATTCATTAGGATGGCTGGAGTATTATATTTTTCTGAAAAATAAGCAAGATGATAATGCTAAATAATTTAAAATGGCTTGAAATACTGAACAAATATATACATAAATAATATACGCATATATAATATAATTATATGTAATTATAAATAATATATTAATATATATTGTAAAATTATGTTATAACGGTTTAAATTGTGCTGGTAATAGATCATATCGCAAAACAGTACTACATCAAATTGCAACTCGCATGATTTATTAGGGATTAACTTGTAATCGTATTATAAGAATTAAAATCAAGTTTAATTTTTCGCTAACAACAAATATGCAATTTGATGAACATATGTAATCATGTAGTAAACATATAAGCAATATTTTAGAGAGGAACAAATTTTTAAATATAATCAAATTTATGTATAACACCAGCTAAAATAAATCATTGCATTTTTTCGTCTCGTATTGTACTCGCATTGAAACTGTATGTTACAGTTTAATTAAACTGGTAATCATGTTTGTCAAAAAAAAAACTGGTAATCATGTTACTAGAATTAAATTCATCTTTCATGATTCGGGTTCGTTTATTTATATAATTTGATGAACATCTCTTTCTTTTTTTCTTAAACTAATTTGATGAACATCTCTAATAATATAGTAAACATACAAGTAACTTTTTAAATACGAAATAATTTTTCTTATGAAGTACAAATAATGATTGCAAGTCTGTAAATATTTCAACTATATCCGACTTAATCATTTAAAATTCAACACATTAATAACGATCCAAAAAAATTGAATTTATAGTTAAAATAATTATACAATATTGTTTCAAAATATATTATAGAAATTATGGTCTCTAGTGTACGCTCATAGATACAAGTAGCACCTCATATCTTGTTTGATGTTTTATAGACTTATGACTTTTGTGGTTGACCTGTAAACTCGTATTTGAAATATTTAAATTTTAGTGAAAGTTGTCTCATCACATTAAATTTAATATAAATATTGTAAAGTTACTAATTAAAAAATTTAAATGAATTAAGTTAAATCAATTTCTAACTTTTACGACCTTCATTTTATAATTGATTTTTAGTCTTTAATTTGTTTTTAAGTTTCAAACTAATCTTGTGACAAAAAAAAAAAAGTTTCAAACTGATTTATACTAGTCACATCTTTATATTTAAAGAGTTGTGTGAGAGATACACAAGATAGAACTTTTGTGATCAAGTTGAGGAGGTTTGTATGTGATGGAGCAACTTTAATCTTGTAATACATTCATATTGAGTGGATTTGTGATTTTACCCACCCTCGTGGGATTTTCATTTTAATTGTTTGTGTTTTTTACTTTCATGCTTGTTATCATGTTTGATTAACGTGAATCTATGTAGTCCTTCAAAGACATTCATAAAGAACGTCACTAACTAATCACATGGATCTATTTGCAAACAAAACAAGCACTCGTTAAGAGATTTTGAACTCTCTAATCGAATTTTAATATTTCCTTCTTGTCCCCCTAAAAATAGTTTAATATGTTTTAGTATTCTGATTCTGCAAGATTTGTAAAAATATTGATAGATTATTTATCTGATCATAATTTTTATTTAATAAATTTATCATGTTTCAAATTTATGCAATCCAGTGAATAATAGATGTCACACATATTTCTATATTTTTCTCGAAGTTTCTCTTTATCACTGTGTTGAACAATAAATGTCACACATATATATTTCTATATTTTTCTCGAAGTTTCTCTCCGTCTCTATGTTCATTGTCAATATTTTTGCATTTATACAACTTCTAATCATAACCGTTCCTTTTTATATCAGATCAACGGAGATATATTAGATTTACGGACACGACTAGAGTTACTTGATCACCCGTTCTTATCCGATCTACCCATTCTCATCTCATCCTCCCATCCACTCATTCTAATCTGATCCTCACGTCATTCACGTTTTTCAATTTTTTTATACGTATATATTAAACATATTCATTTTTTGATAAAATATTAATAGATATATAAATTATTATACACATATAGCTAAACTAAATCATATATTTAATCAATTAAATATATATTATGTATTATATCAAATCAGAGCTTTTCTAAATCAATATCTTTTAAAATAATTATATTTAATATATTGATGTTCAGATCGGATCGAAATCGAGCACGAAGTCTCAATTATGAGCGAGAGAAACAATACTTTTACACAAAACGCACCATAGTATTTACTAAATTATACAGAAATTTTGCATCACATCACAAACCTACCCCCTCGTGATGTCAACACCTACCACTTGGTAAAACATATCCACCAAACCTAAGTTGCCAACAACTCTCAAAGTCCAAAGCTCTGTCTTTTTTATATGCTCTGCTCCCTCAAACCAATCCCAGCTCTTGTTTAGTTCAATAAGTATTTCTTATTTATCATACTTGTATATAAACCCCTTTCTCTTCTCCTTCTTTGTGTTCATTTTTCATCTTAGTTTTAACAATGGAAGCAAAGCTCTTGGGAGTTGCCTCTCCTGCCATTTTCTCCACCAATTATTCCTGTATCTCCAAACCCAATTCATTTAATCCTCGCCAGAGCTTTCAAAATTGCAACTTTCGATGTTTTAATTCAGGGCATTTCAAGAACTCCTCCTTTCAGCCTGTTCATGCTTCTGCTGCTTCCATAGGGTACTTTATTATTTACGTGTTTGTTTTTGTTTGTTTAGTATAATTTTGTTAGGCCATTTTGATGATCATTTGCATGTTTTTATTCTCTGTTTCTTATTATGAAGGTTGTTTAGGTACTTTTAATTCATATAATTTTGTTACTTCAAAAAAAAATCTTGTATGCAAAGAGTAGTATTACCTGTTTGAAGGTGTTTGGCAGTTCATTTATCATTTATGTTCAATATAATTATGTTGCCGCTAGGCTAAACTTATTTTTCAGAAATAAGTCTTTATTTTTGGAGAAAAGTATGTAGAATTTACTTTTTTCTGAAATAAGACCCCTTTTTTTTGTTAAATAACGAATATAAAATACCTTCTTAACATTTATATCTAAAAATATTATAAAAATATGCATTTAAAAGAAAGGCCTTAAATTTGAAAAGAAAAGATTGCCAAACACGACCTCTATAAGTACTTAAATGCAAGAGATGACAACAAATATTGAGTGACATGTAGCAAAGAATTTATGAAAATTTCAAGTTTTAAGACCAGGCATGATAATATGTGTTATCATTTATCCAATTCTCCTATCTTTAAATTGTTATGGATATGTAGTGGTTGAATCAGTTTGTGAACATCCCACAGTAGACCGCAACAGGGAATTATGCTTATTTGTACAGTTATTATATGCATTAATTGCTACTGGGTTGTTAATTTGTTATGCACACAAGTTGATTTACTATGGATGTGCACAGTTCTAATGTTATATGTGTGACTTTTCATCAGTTTATGCAGTGAGAACCTTTTTTCACTAATTAGTAGGACATTTTGTTGTATCTTTTCATATAGGATGCTGTTAGTTGTGTATATGAATGTGATTCAGTGTAAGGCTCTGTGTAGCTGACTTTAAAAATTACAGCAACTATTTAAAAGTTAATTTTCTGTCTTTGTAGATTGGATGCTAAAAGGAGGATTGATGAGAGCGACTGTTATACTTTAGACGGGATAAGAAGTTCATTGATACGACAAGAAGATAGCATTATATTTAGCCTCGTGGAGAGAGCACAGTATTGTTACAATGCAGACACATATGATCCAAATGCCTTCTGGAAGGACGGATTCCAAGGATCTTTTGTTGAATTTATGCTTAGAGGAACTGAAGCGCTACATGCTCAGGTATATTTTTACAAGCGATGATGTTAAAATTATACAGGAAGAACAGAAAACTGATCTGGAAAAAATCCTTCTTGTTGACTATTGATGCAGGCTGGAAGATATAAGAGTCCAGATGAGCATCCTTTTTTCCCAGAGCACTTGCCCGAACCCATATTGCCACCTTTGCAGTATCCGCAGGTAAGAGGTTCACAGGAATCATACAACTAAACATACCTATTTGCTTTGTATTGAAGCACCTGAGAATTTCATTATGGCTTCAGATGTCTATTTTGTGTTTACTATCATCCAAGAAACACTGTTCCAACTTTTTAATATATTATATTCATATGCTACTTAAAACTTATAGTGGTACAGGATGTGATGATCATTTTGTATCCCAATGTATATTGTTACCTTTATAAATGACTGACTTGTCAAAGTTTATATGCTTCAGCATTGGATTTTAACTAAAAAATAGCAACCCTCTTTCCTGAAAAGTGTTTTTTATGAGCCACATTCCTGGTAATTATGATCTGAGAAACACATGTTTGGGTATCTCTGAGCATGAATTGTAGATTTATAATGATGCTCACAGTATAGCATGTCTTTAATATTATATCTGGCATGTAAATTTTGAAAGAGTGATATAATCCCTCCATTGAAGGGACTGCCAATATCTGCATGGAAACTTGTGGTTTTATTCAGTGGCATGGAAGGATTTAATGTTTGTAAAGTTAACTTCAAGTGTTTCATTTATTATTTGAAAATATTGTTTGATGCAAAGATACAGTAATGTTCAGATGAAATTCCTGAATCACATCATCTTGAGCGTTGTTTTATATATTTCTGATATGTTTGTAGGTTCTGCATCCCATCGCTGAATCAATAAATATCAACAATAGGATATGGGATATGTATATTAAAAATCTTGTTCCAAGATTAGTCAAGGAAGGCGAAGATGGAAACTGTGGAGCAACTGCAGTCTGTGACACAATTTGCTTGCAGGTGAATGTTGTACTGTGTGGATTTCTATGTTAAATCTCTATATACTTGAGTTATATTTACAATTAACATCATGACTCTCATTGTTTAAGTATCAGCTTGTCATCACACATTACCTATATTTCTCATATCTTTGCGTTTGTCAGTTAAGGTAAGAATAAATAGATTTTATGTGCTTGATAATCATTCATTTCCATGTAAGCTTGTGGTGTGGTCAGCAGGAAGGTTCCTCATGGTAATCTCTACCCTTTTAGCAACAGGACAGTAATTTAAGTCTCCTGAGAGATATGAGCTTACGCGAGGTTTTAGTTAGCTAAAAATAAAAAAGGAGTTGCCATCCCCTCTTCCAGTCTTCTGATCTATATGTAAAACTTTTCATCTTAATTAAAGTTTCCAATTTAAAGTGCACAAAAGGAACATTTAGTCATGATTGCTCTTTAATAAGTGATAAACATCTCAAGAAGGAATCTTAATTTTCACCTCAGCGTCTCTGATTTTTATTAATATTGAAACTATGACTGTTGAAGATAGTGACATACTGAATGATATTACATGTTAGGGTTATCTGCAGTGTGAAAATTAACTGCGTATTTGTATTGAACTGTAGTAAAAGGCAGTTTTAAGAAAATATTAGTAGAAACTGAAAGTTAGAGTCTGGGCGAATCAAGGAAATTGCTAAACAGGTGGAAACAATGGTCTGTTGAAGAGTTCCACTTCCTGGTTGGTTGAATAACACTCGTTAGTCGTTACATATACAAATTTATGGTTCTTGGGCATGAGATTGATATTTTTGTGCTAATCGACGGAGATTGATCTTTGGATTAACCTTTAACTCTATGTTACTCTTACTCGGGTACGGACGTACGGTGACACAACATATATTTGGACTGAAAAGATCTGAAACTTTGGGACATTAAGTCAAAAGGCTTTTCTGGTCATTTTTGTTTAGCCTTTGTACACTAAATCTCTTTTTCTTTTATAACATAAACATCAGGATGAATATGGTAAAATTTTCTGGAATCTTTGTATGCAGGCACTCTCAAAGAGAATTCACTATGGTAAATTTGTAGCAGAAGCAAAGTTCCGAGCCTCGCCAGATGCCTATGAAACTGCTATTAAAAAACAAGTATGTTTCCTTTCCAACTGTACTTGCCTCCCAAGTTTTTAATAATTTTTTTGCCTATTTTCTCAAGTATTTTAGGCTAATATATGACCCACGAGATGGTTCTATGTTTTATACAGTTTCTAATAGTTATATTTCGGTGTTTGGTTATGTAGGACAAGGCCCAGCTAATGGACTTGCTAACGTACCCAGAGGTGGAAGATGTAATCGTTAGGAGAGTAGAGATGAAAACCAGAACTTATGCTCAAGAGGTGACTGACGATGATGCTGAGCCTGTGTACAAAATTAAACCAAGCTTGGTTGCTGATCTCTATGGAACGTGGATAATGCCATTAACTAAAGAGGTTCAAGTTGAATATTTATTGAGACGTCTGGACTAATAGAATGGTTACTTTGAACAAATGTCCAGCTATACCATGCAATGGAGGGTGACAAACAGAATCTTGAATCCTGATGTTGTGTTTGTATATAATTTGTAGGAAATCCTCCAGTCTTTCATTGCATTAAGTTATTGTTTAAAAACTGAGTGCCTGCAGATACAAAAATAACAGTTCCTTTGCTTTATGTCATTTTGCTTTACATGTAAACAAGATGCAGTATGCTGTGTGTTGATGTATGTATTATTGTAGTAGAGATATGTAAAGAATTAGCATTTTGTTGCTAACTTATCAGCCTTAAGCTAATTGCTGTAAGCTAGATTGTTAAATGTTTTTTCTTTATTATAAAACTACTAGGGATTAAATAAGAGATATGATTATAATTCTTTAATATTTTTAATCTTATGTTAATTTGATAAAATCATATTTGGGATTAGTTCAAAAAATTACTCTCTTCTTTTATTTTCTTATTTTCTTTTTTTTTTGTTGTTGATAATGAGAATAAATCTCATCGAATATGAAGCGGCAATTCACCGTGATAATTCTTTCATTTAAGAAAGTTTATCATCTAACAATCGGACATGCAAGATGACCGAAGAATTTAGATAATAAAACTTTAATGTCTGAAAAGAAAATCACGTCTTCTTCCAAGCATCCGGAAAATATAAACAAAGAAAATATGGAGAATATAAGTCCATTTATAACTGATTATATATATTATTAAAAAATAAAAGATAATATGTCCAATAATTAATAATTATTAACATCATGTGTGTATCATTCAAGTAGTGAAAAAAAAATTAAATAAAGTTTCAACCAAAGGTGGATCTTTGGTGAGACACTAATGAATAAGAAAATATACCGAAGATATAACATAACAATTATTAACAAACCAACAAAATAGCACATAATTGCAGCCAACAAAGTGGCACATAATTGCCTCTTACAGGCCAAAAATATGCCATCAATCATGACCATCTATAAATTATACATAATTAGCGATCAATAGAGGCACGATTGGAGAAGTGGCGAGTCATTTATTAAGAGATTATAATGTTTTCATTATAATCCTATGGAAACAAACATGAGATTAACTCATTCAAAGGATAATAATAGTTCAATGGTATAGGTTATCCATCAAAATAAGTTAATATAATATTGAAATTTAAAAGAATAAATCTTGTGTGTGATTGATCTTGTAAACAAACATAAATTTTGGTGATTTGAAATATTATAATTCTTGACATTAACAAGGAAGGACTTTAAAGAAAGGATCATAATTTCGTGAAATAAACATGACCAAGTATGGTACTTCATCGATTTATTATTAATTAATTAGTTTGAATTTATCATTTTTATTCTATTTTATTCAGTTTGATTTATGTTCATCCTTGCGTTCAAACATGTTTCTTCAGTCATCTTGACCAGACTTGGCCAAACCTGCAGAAAAGTAAACGCCTTTGTTACATCATTTGATGAATTCTTCCGCCGATATTTAAACAGAAGCGAACATGGAGCCATCGTTAAAAATTGATATTACAAACCGGATTTTCTCTGCCTTTCCCTTCCCATTAAGGCATTAGGAACTTGGAATTGCAGACTTTATAATATAATTGCTGTAACGCTTTTTCACGTATAAAGTAATTTTGACATAAAAGGAGTTTGTTCTGATAGTTTTCGTTGTTCTAGAAATTGGACCTAAAATACCGAATAGTTGGCCGAAACATGCATAAACTAGAGCATTAATCCATTCGTGCCTTTCATTTTTTATGTATTTTATCTTGCTTGACACGTAGTTCAAAATATCTATAAGATACAATTTTATAACTTATTTTTAAATTCTTTTAAAATAAAATTTAAATACTAAATTTGAGAAGTAAGCAGTTAAAATATTTATGAGGCTATAATATATATAAATCTTAAAATACGTGCCGAACGCTTGGAATAGTGACTTAATGTGATATGTGATCGGTCTAAAATGTTAGTTTGAGTAATTTTATATTACAATCTATGAGTTATAATAATAATAATAATAATAATAATAATAATAATAATAAATTAGATAGAGTATTATTTCGGTGTTGAAATTGATTTTTTATGAAAAACACAAATGTAAAATAAGCTGATTCAGAAAATATACATCTTATCAACTTCCGGTTGTAAGTGAATTTATAGCTTATTTCTAACATAAATCAATTTCTAATTTATTACTGTACGATAATAAAAATACAGACAAACATGCTCCAAATTACCATCCAAAATTTAAATATCTTTAAGAAAACCAAAGTCAATAACGAGTAGTCAAATGCGGTACACGGACTTCACACATAAGAATTAAGATTAAAAGAATTTTCAACTTTTAATTTCCTATTTCCGCTGTTTTATCAATTAGGTACACTATAAATATATTCCCCACAGTCTTAAATTTCTCACAACAAAGACATTTACCAAAATGCTTTCCTCTACCATCACCATGAACATTTTCGCCACCATCATTCTGGCTGGAATCCTCCTGCCGGAACTAACAGCTGCTCAAAACTGCGGCTGCGCCGCCGATCTCTGTTGTAGCCGCTACGGTTACTGTGGCACAAGCGATGACTACTGTGGGGCAGGCTGTCAAGCCGGTCCTTGTACGGCTCCTCCACCTCAAAACGGCGTTTCGGTAGAGAGTATCGTGACGGATTCATTTTTTAACCAAATTATTGATCAAGCTGAAGGGAGTTGTGCTGGAAAAGGATTTTATTCGAGATCGAAATTTCTGGAAGCTTTGGAGTCGTACTCTCAGTTTGGGAGGGTGGGCACGGAAGATGATTCGAAGCGCGAGATTGCTGCTTTCTTTGCCCATGCAACTCATGAAACTGGACGTAAGTTTTCCTGTTTTGCTTTCTAGATGAAACAATAATTAGTTACAATACATTACAGATTATGATTAGTTAATTAGCTATAATAATTGCATGGATAGTTAGTTGTTATCTGGACCCCGATTCAGTGCTCTAGTAGTTCATATATATGTTTGTTAACAATACTCCTTACCTCTCGTTTCTTTACCCCTATTTTTCAATTGCTCGACACGCATTATAAGGTGTATATAAAATATAGTATTATAAAAAAAATTTGAAAATTTTCTTTTTCGTATAAAAATTTAGACAGTAGATATTTATTCAGAAAAAATATCAAAATAATTTATCAAACTATATTTTATGAAAGAATTAGAATGTGTGTCGAGCTCCCGTCTCAAAAAAAAATTGAGGACGGAGGGAGTATATGATACTGATATCTTCAAATACAGACAACAGACAACTTAACTGGAATCATCATGCTACTTGTATTATTATAACCATATTAGTGAGAATGAAATGCACTTAAGATTAAAATTAAGAAAAGCAAGCAGAGTTTATAGGATCGCAGCCTCCCAAATGAGAATATATGGCAAAGAAAAGATTAATATACAAACAAACAGATGCAACTAAAAAAATAATGTAACTCTAATGATTCAAAATTCTAGGTAATCGATGCCAATTGAGTCAACTCAAATATTATCTGAGAGTAGGGCAAAGTGATAATTTATCTAAATACAAGTTGGGATGATATCTACGTAATTTAATTAGAATCTGGTTCCTGAGTCCTGACATATGTATGTTAGTAGTCTATGTTTAATGGGAGGGAAAAAAATGCTGAACACTTTAAATCCTAAATTTTTGATGTATATACATAATGTATGCTATTATCATTTGTATGTTCAGTAACAACTGCCATTTAATCATGCGCAACTTGTGTGTACAGATTTCTGCTATATAGAAGAAATAGATGGCCCTTCCAAGGACTATTGTGATGAAAACAGTACACAGTATCCATGTGCACCTAACAAGGGTTACTACGGCCGAGGTCCCATTCAGCTCTCCTGGAACTTCAACTATGGACCTGCTGGAAGTAGTATCGGATTTGATGGCCTCAACAATCCGGAAATAGTGGCTGAAGATCCAGTTGTGTCCTTCAAGACGGCCCTGTGGTACTGGATGAACAATGTGCACTCTGTCATTACTTCTGGCCAGGGCTTCGGAGCAACTATCCGTGCTATCAATGGTGCTCTTGAATGTGATGGCGGCAACCCTGATACTGTCAGTGCTCGAGTTGGATATTATACTGATTATTGTAGTCAGCTTGGTGTGGCTCCTGGGGATAATCTTAGATGTTAGTTGTAAGCTTGTAGTATGTGTTGTTTTTAAAACTGGGAAATAAAGAAATGAATAAATATAGGAATTTAATACTGTGCAAAGACTGTAAGTGTAATTTCATGATCAATCACTTGCTTCTTTGATACTTTAGTTTAAGAGTTTGCTCTTAAATTATACAAGCTTATAATCTTGATTCTTGCATAACGCAATAAATTTTTTAATCCTATATACTCCCTCTGTCCCATAATAAGAGTCGCTTTGACTTTTGACATGTAATTTGAGGTGTAAAAAAAACATAGCTCTACATATTATTTTTCAAATTTTCTTTTTCTGAATAAAAATATAGATGTTAAACTTTTATTCAGAAAAAGAAAATTTGAAAAATAATATGTAGAGGTATGTTTTTTTTACACCTCAAATTACGTGTCAAAAGTCAAAGCGACTCTTATTATGGGACAGAGGGAGTATTTTTCAATTTATTCTCATTATCGGTAAATGTTCACCTCATCTCTCTCATTTTATATTAATATTTTGTACTTATTGCATATATAAATTATCTCCTTCAATCCACGATAACTAAGATCTTAATTAGTAAAAAATAGCTTATAAACCGTTTTTTGTAAAATCATTGTACAAGTAATATACTTGAATAACATATAAGAAAAAACACTGTCCAAGTACCATTACATAAGTTTAAATTTGTAGTAGTGAGAGAATTAGAAAAAAACACTTTTTCGTCATCTCTAAATTAGCTAATTATTACAATATAATATTTTAGCTAACCAAATTATCTACAAATGATAATTTTAGAGATACTTTAAGCTTAATTTATTTATTCTAATAGGTCAATGAGAGCATAAAATCTTTAACTGAGATAATATAAGTATAATAATAATTTGTAGTTTATGAGATGAATCTTATGTTTTTATTTTTTACTTTTAAAATTTATAATAAAAATATTAAAGTTGGATAAACTTAATATTTAAGTGTGAAATCCCCAACTAATTCTAAACCTAGTATAAAAATGAACAGCAAAATTATTTCTTAGTTTCGGAAAAAAAAAACAGGCTAATATTTTTTGGCCGGACCAGTCAGAAGCAAAATATTTTGAAAGCGAAATCATACGGTAGTATTTTTAGATTTTACAAAGAAATAGAATAATTAGTTGTGGATTTCACTTTCAAATGTAAAATACTACGGTGTGAAATAGAATAATTAGTTGTGGATTTCAAAAGGGTTAAGTGGCGTTTTGGTCACTGAACTGATCTCTAACTTTCACTTGGGTCATCGTACTCAAAAAGCTGTCAGTCAACTGATTATACTGATAAAAAATTTCAAACAGGTCACTACCCGTTAGCAACGTTAAAACATGGACGGAAAGATGAATCAGCAGCTGATGTGGCTTGTTTTCATCGATGTGGCAGTTTGAAACGTGGCAATCAGGTCATATGACCGTTGCACACTTGCACCCACCCATTTAAAACCAATACACCCGTTTCTTTTCTCCAGTCTCCATTCACCTTCATCTTCTATCTCCTTTGCATCTTCATCCTCAAAATTAGGGTTCATGTCTACATCCAAAAGTTCCTCAGCCTCAAACGCCTCTGTTAACAATTCATTGAACTCCTGTAAAAGCTATAGAAATGCCTCTGGTGTCGATTATAGATATGGTAATATGAAATGTAAATGTGACATTGTATCACCCCTTCAAGAAGCTTGGAAAGAAACTACTCAAGACCCAGGTAGGAGGTTTTTTGGCTGCCAAAACTACAGAGATCCCATGAAGAAGTGCAATTATTTTTTGTGGGCAGATCCACCCTATACTGATAGAGCTCGAGAAGTTAAGGGACATGAACAAAATGGCCTCCATAGTAGACTGTCACATTGTACAGATTATTCTTGTAAAACATAAACAAACTATTTAAAACCCTAACTAAAAGCAGGTACATTCAAACACAAGATGATAAGCGAAATGTATACTTACGTTGTTTCATCCCCAGTTGCCCGATTCTCATCTTCGCCATTCGATTCTTCACCGCAACTCTCCGATTCAACATTCACAACATCATTAGCTCCACCTCCTTTACTGACTTCGTCTTCAACATCGTTTGGTCGAGTAACACGAACCTCAATACCCGATCGAGTCCGCACCATGCTTGCAATTAGGGTTTATATGAGTTAATTTGGGGTTAATTTGGGTGAGAGTGAAATGATATGAACTGGGGAGATTGGGGGTTTTATTCCTTCGGTCGGGTTACCAATTGGGTGGATTTATTGCTTGGGTCGGGTCAGCAGTTGGGTGGTTTTAATAATGGACGGGTTAACCGCTGATGTGGCAGCACATGTGTTGGTATTTAACAGAAGTCCGTCTAAAGTCAAAGGAACTTAACGGCGGTGAAATTTTTATTGTGTTTGATGATCTATTTGAATATCTTTATTAGTAAAATGACCTTACTGACGGCTTTTTTGAGTACGATGACCCAAGTGAAAGTTAGAGGTCAGTTCAATGACCAAAACGTTATTTAACCCGATTTCAAAATACATACACTTTCAAATATTTGAAAGCGAAAACTTTCAGTGGGGGAATACTACACAGATACATACACTCCCCTCTGTTCCTCACCTCCCTGGAGGTTTTTGCAGATCACTTCCTGCTCTCATCTCACTACTTCGTATGTTAATTTCATTTCCTATCTATTCACTTGATCTTTCATTTTCCGTAGAAATAGTTGAGAATTAGCTTTGATTTAGAAATTTGAAAAGTTATTTCAAATATCCTCTTAGACTTTTGATTATAGTTCAGCTCCGGCTAATTAGCTTTGCTAGTTCCTCTACTGTGTTTGTATATGACGATTGTTCTGTTATCTGTTAAAATCGATGTAATTGAGGTCTGCATATAAGCTGTTTGATAGTTGGTTTATGTGGATAGCTATTTTATTCAGGAAACCTATTTTTGCAGTTTCAAACAAATAGCTTCGGGTTATAATGTGGGTGTTTGGCAACCCATTTTAAGCCGGACTTCTCGGCTTATAAGTTAGAAGCACTTATTCGTATTGTTTGTGTAAAAAGTCAAGAAGCACTTATAAAAAGCTAAGAATGCTAGCTTTTGTTTCAGGTCTTCTACTTATTTCTCAAACACTTTAATCACTTATAAGTATTATCTTGCTTCTAACTTCTACTCCACTTATTTATTTTAAGCAATAAACACTTATTTTAAGCTCATCCAAACGGCCCCAATGTCTTTGCATCTAGTGAAAAAACTGAACCTAGGCTTTTGATATCCTTAAGTACCACATTTTAATGATTTTTACTTTCGAAAGAGTGTAAATGTTGTTCTGATTTACTACATTTGTATAATTCGATCCCGTATATTTGATGTGTCTGGCCATTGCTTTTTATTCGAAAGTCATCGTTTACTTGATTATACAGATATTTTATTCTGGAAATACGGATTACTTTCTTGGAAATTATTATTCACTATTCAGAAGTGGTAATCAAATCATATTAATGATTAATTGTATTATAGTAGGGAGCAAATCCAATCTTTGCTTAGAAGTTTTAAGGCTTTGGTTCTGGACCTATTTTTTGTTCTGATGATAGTTGGTGTCGCTATAGAGATTGTTGGTCCTGACTGGCCGACTGGGTATTTGGTGCTATTTATAATATGTGTAATTATTCTTTAATATAATCCCATTCATGATATCAGTTCATGCTAACATGAAGTGTGGAAGAATATAATATGTGTTTACAGAGTTGGGCTCCTTAGAAACCCATAACTCTTAGAGTCTTTGGAGTCCTCTCTTAACACCGTTGGATCATCTCTCCATCCTACGGTCTACAAGACACAAGCAGTAATATATTTTAAAATTTTAATCTCTAATATCCCTAATCTTAAGCTCCGAAACAATCGTGCATAGCCCTCTATCCAACTTTTGTCCAGCATTCAGACACTAGAAATATTATTCAAATAATTTATATAGCTACAGGTATTGCAGTACCATATATACGCACATTAAAATTTTATCATGCAGCACAACATAGACATTACATATATCATGCCAAATAGCATGCAGGACACAAATCAGATGTAACACAGAACACAATGCTAAGCATAGAACATTAAACTATGCAGGACATAACTATGGTCTATGTTATGCAGTTTACAAATAAGATATACACAACTTGGCTTTGCATTACTAAAAAAACTCATAATTTATACATTCAATGCGGAATCTTTTCAGGGTATGCTGCAACTCATATATCATACAGAATATCTGCAAATCACCAACCCGGTTTGTACATGTATTCTACAAATATTAACAACAGAGGAAAAAAACAAAATTAAGAACATGAAACTATGCAGGACACAGCTATGTTCTGCAGTTTACAAAAAAGATGTACACAACTGGGTGTCCGATGGAGAATGTCGTTGCAGAACAAAGAGAGAAAGAAATAACGCACCATTGAAAAGGTTGCAGAACAAATGGCAGGATAATATCTTCCCACAAACTCAGCAAAAAAATAACTGACGCTACAATCGTGGAAGAGATGAGTGAGCGCTTAATTTGGATAGATAAAGTAGTTATTTATTTAAATTTTATATAATTCTAATTAAATTACAACCGTCAGATGAGAATGAAATGGAGGGTTAGGATTGGGACTCCGGGAACTCCAAAAAAAATGGGATTCCAAATAACTTCTCTCTGTGTTTACATACTATTTGAAAATAATTATTTCCCTTGATTACAAGAAAGGACAATGATATATGAAAATCCATATGGCAGTATAAGTATTGTTGTGCTTGTGACTGTTTTGCATGAACAGACTCAATTTAAGAACTCCTAACTTTCATGTTCTCATCATCCACTTTTGATGAATGCATTTTTGCCGCTTTAACATGTATATTTGTTTTCCACATTGACATACTTTGAAAGCTTAAGCGATCTGCTCGTATTCTGTGTATGCGTCCATGAGATTGGTCATCTCCTGTTCAGTTGTTTTTTTATATTCTTTTTTTGGTCTAGAAATTTTATTTTTAAATTTGGAGGTTTTCTGTTATTATGTGAAAGCATGATTCGTGATGAAACTAATACTCGTACTGTGATGTTTTGCAGGGAACTACAGGATGAAAGTAAAAATCCTACGTATCCTTAACTTCTTTTTTCTCTTCTATTATATGAAATTTGCACACAAATCAGCTACTGTGTTTTGCTCAATATATGCACAACCTAACTGACGTGTTTGCTTTAATCAACATTTGAATGAGAAATTTGGCTCTCAGCTTTGGCAAACTTTCTAGAGTGATCTTGTAATAACTTACTTTTGGATGCTAAGATTTATTTGATAAAAACTTGAAATGAGCTAAATATCTCTTCTTAACAAGTTAAATAACTTTATGCACTAACTTGAAATATGAAACCTACTTAAACATATTGGGACACTAGCACTTATAGACGTTTAAATTGTTATGTGAGAGACAATTAACACTCTTTTAAGTTAGGCCAGGATCCCTGATTCCAAATCACCAAGTAGAAGTATATTTAAGCTAATAACCTATATAATTTTATCTCCATTTTTCTTTTTGTTTCTTGCAAGCTGAAATTAAATTATGGCTATTGAGTACTTTCTGTTAGGTTTAATATAGTTTTTTTCAGTGATTAAGTTTTCAACAAAATAATCTTGTTTAAGCTTAGTTCAAAAGTGCTGCTTATTTTTATAAACAGTGGTATAGCACTGTAGTTATAACAACATCTGGTTATTGCAGTATGGGGTATTCCATCTCTAATCCAAAGCTTTCATAATCAATACCTTGAGTTTCCATTTTCTTTTAGTAAAGAATTCAATACAATTTACTTTAATAGTATCTTTTTGCATTTGTGCTATCTTTTGTTGCTGCTAATTGGATGCCATATTGTTGTAAGAGAAGTCAGATTCTAATTGTAACTTTCAATTCACAACAACGTGGCTTTATATAATCGTGTCGTACTAATTAAATCTTTATTTGGAGATATAATTTGTAGACATTTACACTTATTATTATGTCAACTAATTGTATGTTTATTGGTACTAAATTGACAGGCATTTAGCTAGAGATCTTCCATTCACATTCTTGTAGATAGTTTACGATACTTTGTTAGTATTACTCTATATAATATACCTCTTTCTTTCTTCTTCTTTTTTCTTTTTGTTTTTATTGCTGAATAACATACTTCTTTTTTGCATACATGGTATCTTGTTTTGTTATTTACTGTATGCTATATTATTCTTTGAGCAAAGTCGGATTCTTCTTGTAACTTTTTTTTGTAATGTGGCATGTTTTTAATTTTTTACACTTGGTTTTCTCTTGACCCATAGCTTAATGTTATAACGACGAACTAATAAACAGAGTAAGTTATTCTCCCTTCTAGTCTCAATTACCAAAGTTAAATGAGTTCTACCTAGGATTCATAATCATTAACACTTCAAATCCTCCCTATCATAACAGGTGGCATGCTGTAGCTTCATGGACCTGGGATGCTCAAGATGAAACATGTGGAATATGCAGGATGGCTTTTGATGGTTGTTGTCCTGATTGCAAACTCCCTGGGGATGATTGTCCACTAAGTATGTCATTTGCTTTGTTTGCTTTTCTTTTGCTTGCCTCATTGGTCGCTTAAAGAAAAACATGTGCGTGTGTAGTGTATGCGTTAGTCACATCTTATGGTCTACTTGGTTAGGGAGAATGGAGTGAAAATTTGTGAACAAGAACAAAGGAGATCAATTGATTTGGGAGATAAGAGTGAAAGAAAAACATTGTGTGCAAATTTTCCATGTGATATTTTTGGAAAACAAATTAGTCAGATGGAGAATAGAGCATTCCTTTCCATTTTATTTTTTTTGGAATGGACTTGAGAGAGAGAATGAAATTATAAACATTTACTCTAAAAATGGTACTATAATTTTTCTTTCTATTTCCTCACATTCATTCACCCCAACCAAATACAACATCAGAGTTCGTGATCTATGTTCCAACTTCCAAATTTTTTTTCTTCTTTATTTCTTATATTTGTTTAGTGCATCATTTAAGGATGTTTGAAACACTGATTTGCTTCGTGAACCATGTAACCGATTGTGCTTTGTCTAATGTTATATATCTTTTTGCAGTATGGGGTGCATGCAATCATGCATTTCATCTTCACTGTATCCTCAAGTGGGTAAATTCACAGACTACTCAAGCACAATGCCCCATGTGCCGTAGGGAATGGCAATTTAAGGAATGATGTAGCTCTCCCAAAAACCAATCAATACGTAGAATCTCAGATGTCTTTTATTTTTGCATTGGGATATTTTCTTCTAGAGTAATATGTAAATGACGGTAATACTGCAACCAATCGCAAGATTCATTTGAATGGAAACGACTACTTTCTACTAGTTGTGCGGTATGTTTGTGGTCTTGAATAGAAGTGGGTTGGCTTTTTCGCAATCCTGCCTTGTAACATTATCCACAGGAACTTCAAAACATGGATTAAAACATTGGCTTCTCTCTTCTGTACATTGGCAATAAGATCATTTGTCTTAATTGAAAGAGTCTTTATCTATCGACAGTTCCTTTCCGGGAAGTCTGTATGTATCATTAGTTGATTATTCAGTTCTAATATCTGAACAATTTCTTCAAAGTCCAGCATGTGTACAGTAGCCTGTAGGAGTTTATTTGCTATATGTTCTAAGAGGAAATATAGCTTAAGAAACTCCCAAGTCTACTTTCGCTCTACTTTCTAGCAATAGGTAAATTTTTGAAAGTTTTTGCTGGAAAACTGAAAAATCCCTCTAGGTTAATGATTTTATTTGTGTTTTTTCTCTGATATATGATGTTTGACTCAAAAATTCTCAAGAACTTTTCTCTAAGTGTGCCAGAAGAAGTAGCTGATGCTGCTACTCAATGATCTGTATATATGAGCCAAGGTGGATTTGCTCCATAGTTTATGTATACCCGGAGAGAAACAAGGTTGCTACTTAGCTAGGCTAGGAGGGGGGAAATGTCACCAGCTCAACACTTTCTGGAAGCCTATAAGATGTGTGGAGGAACTCTTGAGCTTTGATCCAGGTTTTGGTCCTACAGCCCCCCAATTCCAGGAGTGGAAATCTAAAATCATGATGCAGATCCTATGGATTTTGGTCCTACCAGTGCCTCAGCTTTAATTCATGGAGGCTATGCATTCAAAGAAGATTTCTTTGCTTGTTAACGATCCAATGGAGCTTCCTGAGACGGCAGGCATCCATAATGTTATTGAGGTCGGAAATGGTTATGCAGAAGGTTTTGTTAGAGAACACCCAATGAAAATTATCCAATGTCTTTGTTAGTTGGCCAGTTAAGTTCATAAGTTCCTTGTAAGCCTCTTTGGCACGTTTTGGCTCGTTTTACTGATTTACGGTAAGGACAATGGGGTACTAAAAATACTAATCACCACTCTGATTATGTTCTATATCTCGTGCTAAAATTAAAAATACTATAATTTATTCTAAATATAGAACGAAAGTTAGAATATGATTATCAGCAAATCAAAAAGTGAAAATAATGGGATCATTGATGTAAAGTACTAAAGTTAACTTGAAAAACTAAATTTGTAATTAAAAGAATAGGGTATTTAGAGAATAAGTTAAAGTAGTGAGTGCTTCATATTCGCCCAAACTTTGCACTCTGGCTTCTCAACTTCCTAATAAAACCAGATTTATGGAAAATAATTTTAACAGACTTCGGTGGTGTTGAATCCAGAACAATACAAACCATGACTATGAAAAAAAAAGTACTATTGCAATTTGTTACAAAATTTACTTTAATCAAGATGATTTGGGCCTCCAAATCTGCTGTGCTTGATTATGATGACGAGGCTGCACAGGTCTGCTCATATTTTCATTATTGGAACGTCCATTGTTTCGAGTTTGAGACTGCCGTGCTTGATTATGATGACGAGGCTGCACAGGTCTGTTCATATTTTCATTATTGGAACGTCCATTGTTTCGAGTTTGAGACTGCGATGATGATGATGAAGCTCGGTTTATCTGTGGACGACTCCGGTTGTTTCCAGGCTTGTTTCTGACTAGTGACTGTTCCGGTGGCAGTCGGTCTCGTCTAATTAGTGTGGCGTAGAGGGTAGCCTGATTACGATCTTTTGATGCAAGCATATTGTGTGTAGCTCGAAATGCATCTGCCATTCTTGTCAGATGGTTGTTGGTAATAGCCCTTGCAGTATTAACAGGCTGCTCAAAAGGATCCTCAACCTAAGAATAAATTTATAAAAAAAATGAAAAATTTTAAATCTGGGGGTAGAAAAGTTCGGCAGGTAACTCTCTCACTCTCTGTATGCGTGTGTGTGTGTGAGAGAGAGAGGGGAGGGAGGGGCGAAGGAGAAATTACATACATAGTGTAAATGTACAGAGAAAGAAAAAGTAAAGTACGTGCACATAAGAGTGCAAATGTCAGAAAAACAGTGAGTGAGAGGAATTATATACATAGAGTACAAACGTCCTGGACAACCAAGCCATGTTGTTCCCGATATCTTCCCAGCATCCAGAGTATGGGTTAATTCCTTGTGCTGAGGCCCTCCCATCAATGTCAGAGAACTGCAAAAGATAGTCAAAAAACATGTATAAATTTGTTGCCGCACTTCAGTTTCTGGAGCTTTCATTGCACACACACATACACATATTATAATGCGCAAAGTAATTGTGCTTCTCGCTGGGTCATTGTTGTAATCATGGTGTTTTGCTAACAGTACCAGTTCTAATCGTACAAAATATCCGGATTTACGCAAATAAATCAAATGCAGGCTAAAAATAGTTGTGGAAAAATGTGGATATACCTTTGCAAAGAAAGAAATGAGCAGACCAAATAAAGAACTTCGGTTTATCCTCCTAGACCTATCCAACTTGAACCTGTTTATGTTCACAGCACACGTTTCTTCGATTTTTCTCTCAGCATCAGCTCTTACACCTGTATGGAAAGAAAAAAAGTATTATGCAGAGCAAATCATTTTGGATTCTGAAAGAGGTTTCTAATTAAAGTACAATTTACAGAGATAATCATAATTAGAACCTTGTTTAACTGTTATACAGTACTAAACCGCACACACAGATTAATATCACGTGATCTTCAAGATATGCAAGAAGTTTGCACCATCACTATAGCTTCTTGAAGATATGTATATGTTTTAACAAAACTTTTTCATAAGATAATTAATTCTTCTTTACTTATGTAGCAAATGAGCGATCAAACATTAGCCATTTTAACTTGTGAATGGATTAGCATGCAATTTAATCTTAAAGCAATTGAACAACGATAATCCCCAAATTTCAAATACTTGAATTTAGTAATATGTACAATCAAACCTTAAAATTAGGAACAGTTTGAATCCCGAATCAGGGTTTTCGCTCAACTTCAGTCTTCTATATTTGAATTTGTTTAACACTCTCACTATACTGTAAGCCAATGTATTGTCTTTCAACTTTTTGCCTTCCAATTTATATTCGACTATACATACAAATGAGTTGTGTAAACTCTGAAGTTAGGAGCAAATGTTTTAAAACTTAAAACTGGTACCTGAAAAGTCATGTGCCAAATCTCCTGGATAGATTTCTTTAAGAGGCGGTAGAATTGCAGGTACACATGTCTGCATGATTTATGAGAGAATAAGCCTGGATAGTAGTAATTCTACTTTCAAATCTTAATTAAACTCTGAAATTTCATATATCACCAGCAGTGGCTGGACAAAAAATAACAACAAAAGATATTTGTTTGTTAGAAGGGAGCACATCAAAATTCAGATGTAGACTAAAGTCATTTTAAACAAACACAAGTATCTAACAAATTCGACCAACCCCCTACGACTACAAGTATTTAAACACAAGTATCTACTAGTATTTTGAAGGCGCAACTCCGTACAAAAGGCTAACAAATACATGTCGCAAGAAAATATTTTATACAACATTGTTCATTTCCTTTCTACATGAACGTAGCTCATTTCGAGCTTGATATCTTATAATGCTACAACAGTGCCCCTTTTAATCTGTGAAGAGCTTACAAGGGGCTTTAACCTGTGATATAACTATTCACTTTGTTCAAAAAACAGGTGAAGTGCCAAAAATACCAATATTTAACACATTTAAAGGTATTCATATTACCTGGAAATGAAAGAGAACCATCAAGGTTAGACAATATGAATTCAAAGTCCCAGACTCTGCTTCGTTAATATCAAGCGCTATGGCCCATTCCTTGACCTACATACAAGACACATGTCAAAATGTTGTATATGATTCCCAAGGCAGGCATCTATATCTTAGCTAGAGGAAATACCAGCAAAACTATATCTCGAAAGCGCTCATCAATCCCAGTGATCCAGAAAAGCAACTTGGCCTTCATTTGACCAAGCAAATTAGTAACAGAGATATCACAAGTGATCCTTTGAAGGTGGTGCTCCAACTTCAAGAAGGGTACTCTAGCATTACTGATAAGTCTGAGCTTACGCCATGTACCTACAAGCACTCCTTGTTAATAATTAATAAAGCAGGTACACTTTTAACAGTAACATATTTCACAGTTCGCTTCATAACTTAATATCTGAATCCTCGTACCAATTTTATACTAGGATCAAATAAATTTTTCATAATTATGTGTACATAAGTAACTTGTGCCCTTTACCTTTGATCTATTGGTATGACAAACCTCTACTGGCATTAAGGTTTGCCATTGTATATATGAATACTGGTGATTCTTTTTGCCATTATATATATCAAGACTGGTGATTCTGTTGGTCACATCTTCAACTTTGCAGAGAATATATTAATAGTTTTCAAGTTAAGATAAGCACCAAGCTAATTGCCGATAACTCAGTATAATTTACTGAATTTACCCCCATGTTAAGCAAATTACTAAAAAGGGATTAGATGCAACATAACAAAATATATTGAACCATCATGATACTTCCTAAAAAAAATATTTACTACTTTTATGCCAGTCCAAAATTGAAGTACCTATATATACAGTCCAATACAGGAAGCGATATCAGCAAATTTTTGAAGTATATTTAAGAATAGGAAAACTAGAATCTGTGAAATGATAAATTAATTATTTAACTACATATTGTGAGATGTCACAAGGGATAGCAACAAGTTCACGGTATGTGTAAAGTTCCGAATCTTGAAAAAGATTACCTTTACTTCTAAGAGCTCCTAGTAAATCTGCCAGCAAACTTTCCTTCTGCTTTCTTGCTGTATGTGAGATATGAGAATATGTATGTATCTCTACAGATATATCCAGATCTCCCCATTTTGAAAATAGTTCAGATACAAACGAGCCAAAGGGTTCCACAGTTGCACCTGTAATGTAAAAAATAGTACAATCTGTCCAATTAAGCAACGATTAAATATATATCAATCATCATGAAATATCTAAACACTAGACCCAACTTAGCATTCCCTTTATAACTTACAAAGGTTAAATATGAGTCAGATAGAATACAATAAAAAACAGCCAGAATAAACTTCAGTCCTGAACAATCTCATTGTCTTAATATGAATATTAGTTTTGTTTCTTCAGGAATAAAGGATGAAAATACTATGTGAGTGAGCTACTGCTTGCAATAAACGTTTAATACCTCTGAGACTTTCCACCGTCTGAACAGCATCTCGAACATCATTAATGATGTCAAATCTCACTGCCCAATCTTCTCTCTCAGGTTTAATCTTAGAAAGAATATTCTGAAGAGCTTGCTCCATTTGACTGTGGGAACTCATCTGCAATTACAAAAACAGTCTAAATACCATGAGATAAGACTAAAGATATCTTAAAGTCAAAATGAACATTCTCTGCATATATCAAAAACCAAGTATAAGATGTTGCTGAGAAGAATCGCAAGTATTACCAAATAATGATTAATTAAATGATCTAATCTAAGTTTTTAGGCAGTTAATTATTACGAAGAATGTATATCTTATTATGACGGAAGTATAGCAATATAGCATGTGTATGCACAAATTTAATCAATCCGAAGTGGCCAAGCATACATGTGTTGGAAAACAATGAAATTATTTCCATAAAAGCTTATGAATCAAGCAGATCGTATGAATCAAGCAAATCAAATATGGATTTCAGTGAATGATGAATTCATTGTTTCCATACAGTGACAAAGGTGTGAAAATTCATCTTGACAGACCTGTTAAAAAAAGATAATATATTAAAAAAAATTCATTGTAGGACAAAGATTTATACCGTGGAGTGATAAGTTGTCGTCAAAATCAAAAACTTAAAGATAACTATGATCGTTCGCCAAATTTTGAGTGCCAATCGAATTAAGGATTGATTTTTCCTCTCTTTGTTGTTGAGGAAGGGGCTACAATGAAATCAAGCAGGCGGCGGAGATATTGTCAAATACTTGGATTAACAAATCCTAGGGTTTTACTATAGCGATGTGGTGGGCTTCCTTTTTATTTGGTTGGGCCAGTTAAGGTGAAATAGGGTGAGTCGGCTATATTTAAGTATTATATGAGAATGCAAAATTTTATGTGATATTATCAAGTCTACACGATATAATTGTAGGGCGGAAGTGTGCCTGATTCCATGATGGTAATTATGATTACGGATTGTGGTACTTGATCTTCCACAGAATTTATTGTCCTCAAGCTGCATCTTAATCTCTCTCGCACAGAGTAAAGGTTGTGAATATCCTTGGGACCAAAGCCCTATTATGTTAGCCTAATTATACCTCATTAACCCGAATAAGCTTACCATTGGGTATATCTCCCACTTCAACTACAAATTATTCCAAAAGAAATTACATTCAATAACAAAAGGTGCGCAAAAAAATTGATTTGTATTTATGAAACCGAAGCAACTTTTGCCGCACTATTGTAACTCAATCCTCAATGATCACCACATTAATATATTCTAACTGAATCAAGGACGGTTGTGTAACTGAATACCTATTTTCGATTGTTCCCTAATACCTTAGTGAGATCAATTGATAAAATACAGATTTTCTCATGCATAAACCTCAAAATAGATTATGTATGCTAAAAGTGGTTTTTAAGTGTAAGAAATCAGTTATAGATAATAGCTAGATAAAACAAATAAATGACCAGTAGTCTATTAGATCTTTAATCGTACCAACTACCAAAGAACCTTAAGATGATAGTCATGAAATCATACTATGTTTTTCCACACACACACACACACAGAAGGATCATAGAAGTAAAGGTAAACATTAGGTATACAATTTAAAGATATTTTTAAAGTAAACCCATAAGGATCATAAAGATACATGGTGCAAACCTTTTTAGTTATACACGTAGCAGAATTTACTAATTTAGTGGCCAATTTACTAATTTAGCTCGAAATACAGACAAGACAGTGAACACCATGAGCTGATTTTAGAGTTCTCAGTCTCTGAAGTACCTGTCATAAACGAAATGGCATCGTCTCCCAACTCCATTCATGCACCTTAAACCCTTCACTCCTTAGACACACAAAAAGTTCAAAATCGATCAAATCTGCCTAAAGCACAATAAACAATCTTAGGACTATCATCCATGGTTTCTAACAATTTCTGATATCAAAGGGTACAAAATTATGATTAACAATCTTACTTAACTAAAGCACTAACTGCACCCACATAGTTTCAGTCCTCAATCTTCATCATTAACTAATTATTAGTCCCAATTATTCTTTCACATTTAGTCACCCAGTTTCAGGCATATAAATCTTTAAGAAACAGAATGAAATAGAAAATTAAAAAAAAAAAAGTATCACCTTGAAAAGAACCATTGTGCATCGATCTTTGATGGAGCATTTTCTTCATTGTTTAAGTACAAGCAGTATTTCATGAATCGAACAACTACAAAAGTTGATCTTGGTTTGAACAAGGGGAGAACCATTTATCTCTGCCAAGTGTTCGACACTGTGTCCCTCTGTAAAAAGGATGATTGAGTTCAAGGACAGGACTATATCAACGCCGGGATTCGATTGTTAAAATAATAAACGATATAAATAACTTGATTTATTAGTTTTTCTGTTACATTTAATTATATACATTTCTTTTCATACGTATTTTAATGTTCTTATAAATTATAATTTTATAATTTATATTTGAGAGTTTTTTTTTGAAAAAAAAATTAATATCCAAACTTTAATTCAGAAAAAAAAATTGAAAACAAATTACATAATTATATTTTAGATGAGTATTAAAGTCCATCCCGCATTTCTGCCCCCGTCCCCCAATATATACTATTTAGACGGACAGAGAGAGTAGTTATATAAGCTGATCTAAAAATCTTTTAAATCCTATATGAAAATTATAAAAAAAATTCACGATGTCTAATACTCCCTCCTCATTATTTATATATATACTAATCAATACTCCCTCTTCATTATTTATACATATATATACTATCTTCAGCAATTAAAAATAAGATTTATGTATTTTAATCACTAAATTTTATAAATTTAATTTATCTTAATTCTTACTTTTAATGATAAAAGATCATTATATATAAAAAATTACACCAATCAGAATATATAGAAACCAAACGCAAAATTAGTTAATCACCAGAAAAATATTCGTGGATAATGCGGATCAAAAGAGAAGATGAGAGGACAGAATATAAGTGCAGCATGCTTGTATTATAGCTACTGCCATAGCCAAGCTCACACACACTGCAATGACGACGCCGTTTTGCTCATCATCAGCCACACTTTTTCACCATTACAACTCTCTCGCCCCACACATAATCCCTAAATTTGTTGTTGAAGCTTCTAATTTCAACCCGTTTACTGCGAGACCCGTCAACACATTTCGGAGCTCCAGGATAAAGGCGGCGTCTTTTTCGTCGTCACCGTACCCTACACTCACGGATACCGAGAAAGCGCTCAGTATTGATGCTCTTCAGCGTTTCATTGAGCTCAATTTGGGTAACTGGGTTGGTTCTTTCTATGTAAGTATATTTACTATTTATATGTATTTGTAATACAGTTAAATCTCGATAAATTGAATATGCTTCGGCCCGAGAATTTTATTTATTTATCGTGTTTAGAACATACATTGTCCCTGTTATGTTGTTGGAGTCCGAAAAAATTATTCATTTGATGAGGTTGTTAGTTATTGAATAATCGGTTTTTAAGGTTCTGCTGTAGATGTGTGTGTGTTTGTTAAGTTGTTTTTGATGACGTCGCAGCAATTTGATCCGGAAGGGAATTTGATGAATGAAGTGACTACGAAGCTTGCTGTTAGTTCTTATGGCGAAGATGATCTTGTCAGTTTAATTCAAACGTGAGTCGCGGTTTATGTTTGTTATTGTAACGAGTTTTGATGGATAATGTTGCTTGCTTGAACTTTTGTTCTTTTATGAATTGAGCAGCGAGTGGAGTACTTTTGTAAATGTAATAATGTGATGAATAAAATACTGGTAATACTATGAAGGGAAGTATCTGTTTGTTTTAGATATTCTTGTTCATTGTTGAGCAAAGTATTGGGGACTATGTTGCCTTAGGTTTTGCGGGAAGTTTATAGTCGACTTTCTGTTTTTTAACTAAGGTAGACTAATGGGCAATACTAATGTTTACCTTGAAAGTTAAAGGACCGACTTGTTAGACTGTTGCATGCTTATTAAGCAATTGAACTGTAAGAAAATAAATTTGGGTCTTCTAACATGATGGATAAACTGAGCACTCAATATCCTGGTTAAAAAATGTAAGAAAATTATAATCAGAATTATGTTTTCATTAAGCTCCGTCTGATGCTAAAGAATAGCCCATCAACTCACTGAAAATCTGAAAGTCTGAAACACAAAGTTGTCCAGCAGTTACTGTTTTCTTCTGTGCAAGCTTGCTGCATAGTATCTTACTCTATTTTATATTGATAGGCTATATATTCAACAACCGCCATCAAGTTCATCAGATTCTGAAGAAGATCGCGAACAAGAATGGGCTGAATACAAAATAAAAGAAACCAACATGTTCACTGTCGACAAATATCAACAGGTAAGCTCCTTCTCTTTACAAATAAGTCTTCTTGTTCAATGTTCATTGATTTAAGTCTTTACATGTATATATCTACTTAGGCCTTGCGCTATCTTTGTGTTTGTTGAATATCCACTGTACTCAGTTTGCAGATTAACATCTTTCCAAATGAGAAGGCCTTTGCGTTAAGGTACCAAACTGCTGGCATGTTGGAGACTGTCTTAAGACAGGGGGTCCTGGGTGAAGATGACATAGGGGAAGAGTTTCCCAAGTGAGTGCATTTGTCTGGCTAGAAAATCTCCATCATTGATGCATAGCATTGTAGATGAATACATATAGTTGTTACTTGTTAATCCATCTATTGTAATGCCGAAGAAGAATATAACAATTTATCATATTCTTAGCATTCCTCTTATTCCAGTTGCAAATTGCATGAATAGATTACTAATCTACGACGAGAAGTTTACATGTAAAGGAAATCTGAAATAAAGGCATTCTTACTCACAGTGATCATTGCCATCATCTCTTTAGTTTTCAGCGACTCAGTCTGCTGCCACTAGTGTCATTGTGTTCTTATCTTATCGTTATTATAATCTATATGCAGAAACCTGAAACTTCCCTCTCGGCGACCTGCTATAGTATGTGAGACTTGCCTCTTTTCCTTGGAGAAGGATATGCGAGCAAGAGCATTCCATATCATGGATCCCAAAGGTATTATTGAAATGATACTAATTTTTCTTGAAGAACGAGGGGGTGGAGTGCTTATTGCCCCTTCCTTAAATGATTCAAAGGTACTTGATTAAGATGCCAATTCTGAATTAATTACTTTTATTTAATTTAGCGCCCTAAGTATAGTATATTCTTATTTTTTGGTCTTTTATCACTTTAAGATTTTTTAAAGTCCGTAGCTCTTTTTCAGGATAATACAAACAGAATTATGCCACACATTGGTAGATGGAAAGGCCAGTCTGTGACAAAACGCAGTGGTATTTATGGAGCAACCATCGCAGAAGCAGATACAGTTGCTTCACTTGAATTTGATGATAAAGGTCAGCTAATTCAGGTATTTTGCGCTCTCCTCAGAATTTAGTTACTTGTTTTATTATGTTGGCACAGTGCTAAATTCTAGCAAGCTATTCTTGTTCAATCTGATAAATATTTATAATATTTGGTGTGTACTAAGTATGTGCCTCACTTTTGTTGTGCTGGACTACTGGCCATTGCACAACCATCAGTTGTCAAATTGTTGCACCCACCAAACAAATTAGCCTTGGATGTAATTAATCTCCATATCTGAGCTTACCTATAACAGATATTAATTTCATGAATTAGAAGCAGTGAGGTCACTGATTGCAATCAGCTACATTTGCAAAACTGTATGTGAACATGCCAAATTTCAAAACATTTCTGAGTCTGGGTTATGTAGTTACTTTCCACCACTTTGTTTCATTCAAGGGCTCTTGCAGTGGGTGAGAAGTGTTCCATTAATGTAGGCTCTAAACTGTAAAGTGCTAGCTGCAACTGTTCTGTGATAATATTATGCAAGAGCAGTGTAGATTGCAGCACAGATGTATGCTGTGATAAAATGCTAGCTGGAAATGTTATGCCGTGAAATTATGCAAGACCAGTGTAGATTACAGCATAGTAATTAATATTTCTTTTCCTTGTTATCATTTACATATTTGGCTTTGATACCTCTGATGCTGATGTGCTTCTTAACAACAGGAAATCAGTTCAACAGCCAAAAACACTGACATAACTACCAATGTTCAGTGGATTGGTACTATTTCTGACAATGTGGTCACCTATGATGGTGGTTTCCAGATGACCTTATTGCCGCAGGGCATGTACCTGGGGTGCCCGTGTGATGTGTCAAAGAGTGTGGCAGATTCCAAGTCATTCCATCTAGAGTTCTGTTGGCTCGAGTCAGCAGGCAAAAGACAGAGACTGGTTCGCACTTATGATGTAGAAGGTTTGGCCGTATCATCGACTTACTTCATAGAAACCAAGCTGTGAGTCCTTGTACTGTGTCTTTTCTGTAATATCTTTTTGGGATTGTGTAGTGAGCTCGAGTCACTCATCAGTCATTGCATAATGCATAGTTTGTTAGATCACTGTCCTAACTTCCTAGTCATCTGATCAGATTAAACAAATTTGTTTCAAACTATTATTACATTTTTCAGTAATGGAGATGTCTGGTTTGTTAGGAGTGTGTGACTGTAATTGAGTGTGCATATATCGCTTACTTAGATGTTAACTGGCATCGGGGGAGGAGCTGCGAAAACAGGTAAGAGAACCGCTGTAAAGTCAGGTTTTGTGGAGGCTAACCTTGAACTAAACAGGGCTGAAATCTGCCACTTTCAGCTGCATGTTTCAGACTTAAGACCTCCAATCTGGCACATTAGGAGGGTTATGTATTAGGGTCCATTACTTTCTGTTATCTGCCACTGAATGTTATGTACTTTGCAATATTATATCAGAAAACAGGAAAAGACTTGAATAAAAATACAACTGGCATGGCCAATTGGCCATGGACACTGCATGTGGAACAAAGAAGTTTGGGTTGTTATATGCTAGTGTTAAATATTTTATCTCCCAGTTATTCAGTGATTGTTTGTGACCTCTGTGCACTATAGCTCCATCGACCATCATGCCACATCTTTGTTTAAATGAAAATTTCCACCATTTTTACTTGTGGCCGCTTCGGTTCGATTCTCGATTTGTGGATTCTATTCTCATTTATCCGTTTATAATTCGATTTCTACTTGTTTGATTTATTAAAATTATGTGGCTGTTTGGCGGGGCTTTTAAGCCCCGCTTCTGGACTTTTAAGTTAGAAGCATTTATTTCGTACCGTTTGTTTAAAAAGTCGAGAATCACTTATAAAAAGCTACGATTCCTAGCTTTTGTTTCATAATTTCTGCTTTTTTCCTAAACACTTTAATCACTTATAAGTCTTAACTAACTTCTAACTTCCGCTTCACTTTTTTATTTTAAGCAAGAAGCACTTATTTTAAGCTCACCCAAACAGCCCCTATATTAATCTATTTATGGGTTTGATCTGGTTCATACTCAGATTAGATTTATTAGCGAAGTATGTGAGAATAATTGTTCAAAAAAGAAACAATAATTCTAATAATATTTATAAATGTAAACACTCAAGTTCCACTCTCCCACAGATAAATGTAAACACCGCAACAAGAGTGTTGAAGTTTAAGGTATACTTTTTAAAAGAAAAAAAAAAGAAAAATGGTTGTTGGAAAAGTTGGTTGGCTCAACATTACACTAGCTAGGATGGTGGTATTGATATAACAATTGGTCAGCAAGTAGGTAAATTTTGCTTTCTCCCGCATTAATAATGTCTTGTCGTTGTATTTTTTTGACAGACTTGTTGTATTTCAAAATTGTAAAGATTTGCATGATATGTCAGATACATATATATTTTCTTCATTTTAAAACAAGAATTTTCTGCACTCTTCAAAATAATTTAATTAACTTATTAATTTTATTTTTTATCATGAATTAATATATTAATAATATATATTTTTGTTAAAAATATAAAAAAATTATGATAATATCACATATAAATAGTGTTAAAAATCGATCTAGATGACTCACAATTTGTTATTTGTCAGCGAGTTAGGTATATATTGTTTTCCAAAAAACTATCCGAAAAGTTATCAATTAAAAAAATATAGATTTTATAAATTAAATGATAAATATATTAATAACTAAATCAAAAATAAAATAATCAACCGTAATCAGTAATGCAAACCCAAAATCTGATCTCAATTATTTTCCCAAATAACGTTGCAGACATGCGGCTAATATTAATTGGGTGATTGATGTATTTATTATTATTATAATGTGAGATGAACCAATAATACATTGCCACTTGGATTTTAGGAAATTTTTTATGGTACTTAGCATTTTCCATCATAATTAGCTCAATCTGTGTCTAAGTAATATATACTCTTTCCGTCTCATTCTATTGTATTTTTTCGTCATCGACACGCATTTCAAGATTTTTATAAAATGTAATACTATAACTTGTTTTTAAGATATTCTTTTTTTTATAAAAATATGAATCTCATTTTTTCATACAAGAAAAAAAACCTTAAAAATAAATTACATAACTCTAATATATTAAAGCAATAAAATCCGTGCCGCAGCTTTATCTCCCAATATATACAATTGACTGGGAGAGAGGGAATACCTAGTCTATAGTATATATTTTCTTTTGTTTTATGCAGCTATCCATCTATTTATTTGAGTAATCTTGATATGTATTTATTTAATATTTGAAATTTGATGATATATTGTTTTTAGTAAAATTTGTATTAGTAAAACATAGTCAAGATAATATTAGGAGTTTCTCATAAATATACAAGTCTAATTTTTTTTTACAAAAATACTGTAATTTTTAAAAAAAAATTTTAAAAATATAGGGGCCGTTTGGGTGAGCTTAAAATAAGTGGTTCTTACTTAAAGTAAAATAAGTGAAGTAGAAGTTAGAAATTAGTTAAGACTTACAAGTGATTAAAATGTTTCGGAAAAAAGTAGAAGTCATGAAACAAAAGTTAGAATTCCTAGCTTTTTATAAGTGTTTTTCGACTTTTTACACAAACGGTGCGAATAAGTGTTTTTAATTTAAAACTCTGGGAAGCAGAGTTTTTAAACTCTTCCCAAACACCCACATAGTGTCTCATATGATAATTAGAAATGACATTTTCTAGAAAAAAAACCTGTAAAGATGCCGGGTGTATCTACAATCATATTGGAACCGTTTAGATGAGTTTAAAATAAGTGTTTCTTACCTAAAGTAAATAAATGAAATAGGAGTTAGAAGTATGTTAAGACTTACAAGTGATTAAAGTGTTTGGTAAATAAGTAGAAGTCATGAAACAAAAGCCGGTAAACTCAACTTCTTTTAAGTAATTCCTGATTTATTATACAAACGATACGAATAAGTACTTCAAACTTATAAATCCAAAACCCTGCTTAATAGCTATAGCCAAACACACACTATGTTTTAACACTATTTTTCACGGTTAAACCTAATACTCCTCTATTTTAACTTTTTTTTAACATTATTACACTTAATATTTTTCTCCACTAGCTCAAATCTATTGTTAAATTTTGATAGGTCCAATCATTTTACCCACTTCTCAACTATTTTTACTTCTTATTTATTTCGTGAAAGTTAAATAAGATCACGGACAGCAGGAGCATCTAATTTTATAAAATTTGGGTTCGGTTGAGATATATTCCAAGTCCAACTCCATTTTATTTTGATCGATATTGGGAATATGATGATATTTTGAGCATAAATGGAAGGGAGTAGATCTACTTAGTAAAGAGAAAGCAGAAGTGGGGGTGGGGAGTTAAGTCAGAAGTGGGTCACATCAAAACTGCAATATACACTCCTCCAAAATCAATCAAAGGATAAGACTCTGTACTAATACCAATCAATCCCATACCAAAGCAACAATCCGCACTTCTCCGTAACAAAACCATAAACACCCACAGGAGTTTTTTCCTTCTATAAAATATTATTATTATACTCAGCTCTATCTTTCTTCTCTGAACCAATTTCTAGATCAAGCAGCAACTGCTTTTACAGAGTACTATGTTTAGACACACACATGATTCAAGACAGACAACAAAAGTTTAACCCTGTCTGTCTTTGAGTTGGGTTTTTACTAAACTTCAAGTAAAGATTAAATCTTTCTATCCTGTCTCAATTTCACAGCTTAAACAAAGTCAACTCTGGGTATATATAGATATTATTGTAGATACAGAGAGCCAAAGAAATGGGTGAAGCAGAAGAAGCTTTGGCTACACAAGCAAGGCCATCTTTCACTCTGAATCTCCCACCAAGGCCTTCAATGGAAGCTCTTTTCTCAGGTGGGCCTGGTTTGAGTCCAGGCCCCATGACCCTTGTCTCCAATTTCTTCAATGAGTATTATCCAGACTCAGATAACTGTTCTTTCTCTCAGCTTCTTGCTGGAGCTATGGCTTCTCCTGTGGCAAAAACGAGTCAACTTTCTGGTAAAGATATGAAAAGTGAAGATGGGAGTGATAAGAAATCAGGGTTTAAGCAGAATAGGCCTATGAATTTGGTTGTTGCTCAGTCACCTCTGTTTATGATGCCTCCTGGGCTAAGCCCTTCTGGGTTTCTTAATTCACCTGGGTTTTTCTCACCTCTTCAGGTAATTTGTTGAATCTTGAAACAATTAATTTGGGTATAATTTAGATGATTTTTGTATTTTTAATTATTGAAAGTTTGGATCTTTTAGAGTTTTGGTTCCAATTATAGTTATTTGTAAGCAGAATCTGGGAGCGAGTCTGGATCTTTGCTAGCTTCCACTAAATTTTCGGGTTAAGTATCAAATTGACCACTATATAATGGACAAAGTTTTAAATTTACCATTCACAAATTTGGGGTCTCAAATCGGCCACTTTCCACACAAAATTGCTGATTTTCGGTGATAAATTTGAGATTTTGTTAGTTTATGACAGAATTAGAAAGTGGCTAATTTGAAAACCACCGACTTGAAAGTGGCCAATTTGAGACTCTGTTTTTTCGATGAGTTATCACAACTTTTTTGTTTTGGTTGATTTCATGTGATATGAATAGGAAACAATTTTTATTATTGAGTTAACTATCAAAGTCATCACTAGTTGCGTCCAAATGTTTTGCTCATTGCTAAAGAGACTCAACTGAGTTACTAATTTGATAGAAAACCAAGGAGACCATCCGGTGACTAAGTTGATACAAATTTTAAAATTAGTGGCCAAGTTGAGTTGCTTTTGCAATGAGAGTCTGACTTGATACGAGTGCGACTTTGATAATTAACCCTTTTTTTAATTATAGTAACTGTTTATGCCTTGTAGTTGAGGGTAGATGGGAAACTGTTCCTTTCATGAACTGGCATCATGTATGTGGATAATATACTGGTATACCTTATGTGATATTTAGACACTCTGGATATTGATTCACAAGTTCTCTGGATGAATATCTGTCTGCTTTTTTAATGTAGAGCCCTTTCGGGATGTCCCACCAGCAAGCTCTGGCTCATGTTACGGCTCAGGCTGCATTGTCCCAGTCCCAATCTTTTAAGCATATTCAAGCCGACAGTCAGCTGCCTTCTCTATTACCTGCCTCTGCAGAAACTGTGACACATCCTAGCTCTAGCTCTGAACTATTTTTCACACAACAAATGCATGATGCAAAACTGGAACCTGAAAATTCAAAAATCGATTCACCAGATATCTCAAATTTTGAAAGGAAGTCAGTATCGACTTCCCTTTGTACTGATAAACCTGGGGCTGATGGTTACAATTGGCGGAAATATGGGCAGAAGCAGGTCAAAGCGAGCGAGTATCCAAGAAGCTACTATAAGTGTACATATGCCAACTGTCCTGTTAAAAAGAAAGTTGAATGTTCTCCTAATGGCCAGGTAACTGAGATTACCTATAAAGGACAGCATAACCATGAGCTACCTCTGTCCAATAAACGTACAAAAGGTGGTAGCGACCGCAGTAGAGCTGTAAATGCCGAGGCAAAGGTTGAGCCTGCTTTTATAGGTCAGACTGAATCAAGTAGGTCAGAGGAGACTGTACCTTACCATGCAGTACCTACCGATCAGCTATCAACTCAATTGGTACCCCAACAATCACATGAATTAACTAATGATGAGGAAGGATATGATGCTGAACCCAGAGTAAATGAGTACGAAGATGGGGAACCAAATCCCAAAAGAAGGCAAGTTGCTGATATTAAATTTCTCTTTACCCATGCTTAGATGATATTCATATAACCTGTAGTTTGCTCACCAAAATTTTTATAAAACTGATTAATGTAATATACTGTGGGATGCAGGAATATAGAGGTTGGGACGCAGGAGTTACCAATTTCCCATAGAGCAGTAACAGAGTCAAGAATAGTTGTACAAACTAGAAGTGAAGTTGATCTTCTAGATGATGGGTTCAAATGGAGAAAATATGGACAGAAAGTGGTCAAGGGTAATCAAAATCCAAGGTTGTTATTTTATTTCTTATCTATAATTTGAGTATTATTGTAGACTTTTTGGATGTTTGAAATGATAAATTAGTTGCGTATTAGTTCTTATTGTTGCACTACAAATACTTATCCCATCGAGTTTGTGCACGTGTAACTCATAGAATTTTGTGGTAAATGTATGTCACCAGTTGTCTCATAAAAGAATCATAATCATCCTTATGACAGTAATTTCTCTGATGGATAAAAGAACTATTTGGGATCTACAATGGTTCGAGATTATGCCTACTTAGAATTAGTTTCATTAATAAGTTGTCCGTTATTGTTAGTAGTTGACGCTACAGAGGAGCTCTGGTGGTTGAATTGAGTTGGCAGGAATATGTAAACTTGGCATCAATTATGATAAATATTCTGGAAACTTTTAAAAGGATTTAATGCTGGTTGTGATGAATATAGGAATGGTAACCAACTTTGTAGATGCATCTTCACTTGTGATTTTCATCAATCATAGTCTTTGATGGTACCTTGTATATACCTAAGCTTATAACACGCGCTTTAGAATGGCCTGTACTTAGTCCAGCAGGTTTAGAAAAATTAGAAAAAATGATTATTTTTTCCCCCCTCTTTTTTAAATTCTTAGGGTTTCTATTGTTATGTGAAAAGCAGCCTTTTTGTTTGTTTTTTTAATTTCTCTCCGACCTTCCAGCTATCCATGTTCTAATACAAGTTGTCCTACTTTCTAAAGATCAGCTCTGACGCCGTCTTATTTTATTCTCAGGAGCTATTACAAATGCACTTACGCAGGATGCAATGTTAGAAAGCATGTTGAGAGGGCTTCAACCGACCCTAAAGCTGTCATTACTTCATATGAAGGCAAACACAATCACGATACACCTACATCAAGAAACAGCAGCCACAACTCCAACAATGCAAATGCAAACCAGTCAAGACCTGCAAGAGTGGGCACCACAAAGAAGCCTGTGCATAACGATATGGACTTCGAAACAAGTCAGAGTCCATTTCTCTTACAGCTGAAATAAGCCTGAAGTATCCAAACAACCTTTTGTTATTACACTCAGGATGGGTGTGTGGTATATAGTGTAAACTGTTGTAACAGGTAAAAAAAACTGCAACAATGCACGTATGCAAGATCCCTGACGCAATCAGTGGCCTTTTTTGGGTTCATGAATTATTACAATGTTATTGGTTTTGGCCCTTTTACGATACTTCTTTTGCATTTATTTTTTAGTCTGAAATACAACAATTAAAAGTTCGGTCACCTCAGTTTTATTTTCTACTTTAGTGATGATACATTGTTAATAATGCAGTGTGTTTTTGAATAATTTGAATATAGTATTCACATTTGAGTGTGCCTATTCGTCTGTTTACAAAACAAGCAGCTGGCCTAGGAAGGAGCTGGTATGAACAATTAATAATGCAGTGTGTTTTTGAATAATTCTAAATTTCACGAAATTATAAAAGTGTTTCCAGATAATTTGAAAATATACATGTGTTTTCTAAAAATTTGCTTGTTGGCCTCCAAAATTTTCATTTTTAGATACTAGTTGATAACCCGTGCTTTAAATAAAATTTTAAAATTTGTTATTTATTGGAAGAATAATGTCTTTTTTAATTATATTATCATATTTTTATTATATATATTTAAATTATTGTTTTTAAATGATATTTAAATTATTATTATTTAATATAAGACTATCTATATTGATCCTATTTTAAATTTATTTAATAACAATATGGGTCCCTGTTTTATGGAGTCCACAAAATAAGAGTATTGGAATCTAAAATTATTTAAAAATAATCTACTCGTTTCAATTTTAATTTTTTTAGTTTACAATATTTGTAAACATCTAACAATCTGCAGGTTATGTTCTACAATATAATCGTTGCAATCAAAAGATAAAACAATTACTTTATAAATCACTAAACACTATATATGTTTAAAGATATAACTCATAAGTAGAATAACGATCTTAATGATTGTTAATGTTGAAAGATGTTAATCATTAATTGATAATTAGATTTAAAACTACTTAAAAATGGTATATTATATATAAAATTTGAATAATTAAAGATATTATTTATGATTAAACTAAAAGATTATGACTGGTACTTACTACGACTTAAATGCGGATTTTATGGAACTTAACTCTAACTATATGTTTTATTTTAATAAAATTTTTATGTTCTTTGATGATTTTTAAATTGTGAAAATAACATTCAAGATCAACACATATAAGTTCGTTTATAGCGTCTTTAATCTTGAATAAAAAATCGAAATTTTATATCGCAATTATTTTATTCATCTAATAAGGAAATATTATATATAATTCTAGTTAGAGTTTTTTAGATCGAACCGTGATGTTTTAGTTGTTTGATAAACTAATATTATAGTTTGACAAAGGTAATTATATGTCTTGTGTTTTGGTTGTTTTATTATATGTTGCAATATGGACAATAACTTCATTCTCTTTGAGTTTCGATTTATTGAGTTAGTGTTACCACCGCCTTATTCGTCATTATCGCAATCTTCTGAAGAGTATTGAATGATAATAATAATTATTACTAAATAATATATGACCAGGTTTTTTGGTAATTTGGTATCAATAGTGATTCTTGTTTATTTTAATTTTTTTGAAACAGTTGTTTATTTTAATTCTAAAATATGATAGAAATTTTATAGATTTGTTTCGTAAATTAAATCCTATGAGTTTTAAAAATTAAAACGAATAATTTCGTTGACATTATTATTTTATTGGAAGGATATTATTTTATTATAAACTCTATAATAGTATAATTATTATTACGACCGAATAAAAAAAAATGATGATAACCAAATTAAAGTTATTTTATAAAATAAATTATTTGAGTTTTAAATTTAAAATGAGTAGCTTTGTTGACTGTAATTTTATTGGTATGATAATCGTTATATTATAAAAATTCTGATCATACATGTAAGTATTCTCAAAGTTATATGATAATAATAATAATTATTAAAAATTATATGGTAATAACCAAATTTTGGTAGTTTGATAATTAGAATTTTGATAATATTGATTCCGCTTATTGATAAAAGCTATATATGGATATTATATTAATATCAATATGAATTTCTTATTTATTTGAAATCTGAAGCATAATATAAGATTTACAGAGTTGTTTTGTATATTAAATTATTTGAGTTTTAAAAAATTAAAACAAATAATTTTGTGATAATATATTTTTATTAGTGAGATAATTATTATAATACAAAATCCTGCGAAATATAGAAGTTTCTTTTATAATAGTAATAATTCTTAAATAAAAATAATATGATGATAGCCAAATTTTGATATGAATTTTATAGAACTGTTTCATAAGTTAAATTTTTAGCGATTTAACTGTGTGGATAGGATAAATGTTATATTACAAAATCCTAAACACCGTAGAAGTCTTTTTATAGTAGTATATTAATAATTATAAAATCTTAATCAATATAGAAATCAATATATATATATATATATATATATATATATATATATATATATATAAAGGAGAATGCGGGTGGCTTTAGAAATCCTTCGTTTATTTTTTCTAATTTTTTGTTAGAGAAAATAGCTAAAAAAAATAGTAAGAGATATAATTCAAAGTAGTTAGGAAATAGGAATTTTAACAAAAGTATAATAGCTAAAATCTATAAAGTTATAAGTAGTTAAGAAATAGGATTCTCAAAAGAAAAGAGAGATAACTCTAAACGGTTAAGAAATAGAAATCTTAAAAGAAATTTAATAACTAAAATCTATAAAATTCTGAGTAGTTAAGAAATAGGAATCTTAAAAAAAATACAATAGTTAAAATCTACAAATTATAAAATTATAGTCTTATTTAATTAAATTATTTCAAATTATATATCTAAAAATAATTTTCTTAAATTTAGAATTGAAAAAAAAATTAAAAATTGTTCGATTTAGTCTTACAATTTTCTTAAATTTCAAATAGAAAAATAAAATTATAATCTACAAATCAGGTTTAAGTATTGTAAAGGCAAAAGGATTGTAAAGATAATACAATTCTTTTTTTTTATTTAGGAATCATAAAAAGAGTAGAATTTTATTTATCCGAAATATATGACGTGTCGTGTCTAGAATTGTTCGATTTTTGTCGTATAAATATCTTAAATTTCAAATAAAAATTAAAATTATAATCTAAAATTCATGTTCGAAGATTGTAAAACTAATATATTTCTTTTTCTTATTTGAGAATCATAAAAGGAGTAAGATTTTATTTATTCAAAATAATGATCTTAGAACAAATATAATTAAAAAATACAGTTTTTATTTTCAAAAGTTATAAAATTTATAGCCTTATTTTATTATAAAAAATTCAATTTTTTTGAAGAATTAACAAATATTTTATTGAGGCTTAGTTTAAACAATTATGCTCCCTCATAGATGTCATCAATCAATCAATCAATCATCAATAAAGGAGGATGCAGGGCGGTTAGGTGGCGCTCTAGAAATTCTTCATTTAATTTTTTAAGAGAAAATAGATAAAATAGCTAAAAAATAGTAATCGTAAAAGATATATAATTCTAAGTAGTTAAGAAATGGGAATCTTAACAAAAATATAATAGCTAAAATTTGTGAAATTCTAAGTAGTTAACAAATAAGAATCTTAAAAGAAAAGAAAGATAATTCTAAATAATTAAAAAAATAAAATCTATGAAAATGGATATATCTATCAAATTATAATTATAATTTTATCATAATGTAGATGATTCTTGAGAGGATACGGGGGAGGTTACGTGTAGTCTCTAGAAAAGGTAGCTAAAAAATAGTAATAGTAAAAGATATATAATTCTATGTAGTTAAAAAATTAGAATTTTAACCAAAATATAATAACTAAAATCTATGAAATTCTAAGTAGTTAAGAAATAAAAATCCTAAAAGAAAAGAGAGATAATTCTAAACAATTAAGATATAGGAATCTTAAAGAAAAATATAATAGCTAAAATCTATGAAATTGGATATATTTATTCAATTATGATTATAATTTTGTCATAAATGATTCTTGATTAGTATCGTGTTTGAGAGGAAGGCGGCCCAAATTAATTTTTATCTAAATAATAATAAATTTCTATTAGTATTATTTTGACGGGAAAGCGGTTAAAATAATTTTTTATCTGAGTTATAATATAATTTTTTTTTATTAAAACAGCTATACAGGCTGAGCAAAAGTATATAGATGTACTTATTTTCTCACATTAGTAACTGCAACTAAATTAACACTATAATTTAAAATTATGACTAGTTGATGTAAATTTTTAAAATTTATTATTTATTGGAAAAGTAATGTTTTTTTAATTACATTATCATATTTTTATTATAATTATTTAAATTATTATTTTTAAATGATATTTAAGTTACTGTTATTTAGATATAAGACTTTCAATATATCAAAATTTGATCTTATTTTAAATTTATTAAATAACAATATGGGTCCTCGTTCTATGGAGTTCACAAAATAAGGAGTATTGGAGTTCAAAATTATTTTAAAAAAAAGATATTCATTTTAATTTTAATTTGTTTAGTCTACAATATTTGTAAACACCCGACAATCCGCAGATTATATTCTACGATATAATCGTTGCAATCAAAAAATAAAACAATTATTTTATAAATCACTAAACACTATATATGTTCTAAACTATAACTCATATAGAGAATAATGATCTTAATGATTGTTAGAGTTGAAAGATGTTAATGATTAATTGATAATTATATTTAAAACTACTTAAAGATGATAAATTAATATAAATTTGAATAATTAAAAATATTTTTTACGACTACACTAAAAGATTATGACCGGTACTTACTACAGCTTAAATGTGGATTTTATGGAACTTAACTCTAATAATATGTTTTATTTTAGGAAAATCATTATATTCTTTGATGATTTTTAAATTGTGAAAATAATATTCAAGATCGACGCATATAAGTTTGTTTATAGCGTCTTTAATCTCGAATAAAATTCAAATTTTAAGTGTTAGGTCCAAAGTATCGTAGAAGTGGGGGTTGAATACGATACTCACTACAATTTAAAATTCTTTCGAATCTTGCGGATAAACAAATTGCAGTTCTGTAATGGGTTTCGTGTTCCGGATATTGGGTCGGTTTCTGAGAATATAAAAATATTAAACCAACACACAATATTTTCCAAGGTATATCTGTATATTGATAAATACCTCGAAGGTGCTATAAATCCAAACCCGAAGGTTGGCTACAATGGCTACTACTACGTACACTCACAAACCCTAGCTTCTAAATATATATATATATTACAAAACTAAGCTATGATTTATTTGTGTGTAGTAGTGTGCGAGGCACAAAGCCATTCCACCATAAAGGTGGTGAAGAGTGTTACAAATGAGAACACAATCCATGGGTATTTATAGGCTTTTCATAAACTAACCATGGTTAACTCTTGAATTTGCGCCAGAATTGATTTGATTAAAATGAAACTTGCGCCAGGGGTGAGTTTGTTCCTGAATTGGCGCCTACTGATGTCCACTGTGTGTGCATGACTTAGAATAAATCTAAGTGAATGAACTTGCGCTTGTAGTTGCTCCATATATCACCCTGTGCCACACTGTTGTCACCCATGGTTAAGAACTAACCAATTGGCGCTCCATACTTGCGCCAAAACAACTCCCATCTCCACTGTATGATTTATGCCTTAGTCTTGTTATACCAAGATGCAACTGGCGCCAGAATATTTTGGTGTACACGCTGTTCTCACTCCTGGTTAAGGTGATAACCTGTTAGGGTTAAACACTTGCTGCGTCACTAACTTGCGCTCCAACAGATATTCCTTGTATAAAGTTTCATGACTTAGCTTCTGCTACGTTCATGTCAACAGGTGCCAATACTCCACTGTTATCACTCCACCAGTGGCGCCACATATATATTTACCTTTCACTCCTTGCGCTGGCAGCAGTAGGACACAGAGTGAGAAGACAAGGACAAGCATGTAAATCTCCAACTTGGGCTATGTACAATGCACCTGCCAAGAGCTTCAGTGTGTACATATCTGCCTTGGTCGATTTCATATTAAGATTCAAATGGCGCTTGCTGCAATATCTACAGGAAGAGAGAAGTGAGTCTCACAGTGAAACCCTAGATGCACATGCAAACCCTAGGTTGCCCTAGACACCTGACATCATCACATGCATGCATAATATATATATAATATAATATATTATGTTGTTATTATATTAATAAATAAAAATATATATAAATATATACACACATATATATTTTATTTATATGAAAATATAATAATATATGTACATATATTTAAATATATTCTCATATATTTAAATATATATAATATATAATTATATGTAAATACAAATGTAAATATATATATAAATATATATAGAGATATATATATATAGTTATTTATAAATATAAATATAAACATAAATATATATAAAGAAAAGTATATATAAATATATACATATATATAATATTTATATAAACATATAGTAACATATATATACACATATATTTAAATATATTCTCATATATTTAAATATATATAATATACATATAACTATGTGTAAATATAAATATAAATATATATATAAAGATATATATAACTCTCTCTAAATATACATATATTTATGCACATAATATAATATATATATACACTTAATTATATAATTGCTTATGTAAAATATAAATACATATACTATACACATATATATTTATTTAAATATACATACATATAAATATACATATGTTTAAAAACATATATACATATATATTATATATATTATATTTAATTAAATATACATATATACATATATATAAATATATTTGTACATATACAAATATATAAGTGCACACATATAAAAGATAGGTCACTTCCTGATATGGCTTTCTGTGGAAGCTTGACATATGACATTTGAGTAGTAGACTCGATACAGCTTGCAGAGGCTAGGCATTTGGCTTGGCTTTGGAACAAATGACTTGTTATGACTGGATCAATTCTTCGATCGATAAATACTTTGCAAAGCTCCGTACGTGCTGACGCTTAGTGCACTGGTCTGGTTCACAAGCGACTAACACTGAAGTTAAACATTGTACCGTCTTTGTTAGCAAACATTGATCAGTCGGTTCCGGGTTAGTTATGCTTCAGTTTGTTGATTGTAAATAACCAACCAAGATATATAGAAATATCTTGCTTCAGGGGTTGCACTGAAATCTTTCGAGTACTCGGACAACATCTTCATTACTTCCACAATCTTGAATACTTCAATCTTTATTCTTCACTGAGGCATGAACATATTAATGAACTTCTTCCAGTGAACTTATTCCTTCAAGACTGTCGATGGCTTCTTCAACCTTTGTCTTCGTATCTTCTGATTCCGGTGCAGGCGTAGTGTTATTTACTTGTCCTGTTCTATTGTTGAGTTATCATCCCTATGTAACAGATAGGGTTGTCTTTACATTTAGACTTACAATCTCCCCCTATTTGTTTGTTAACCACAACAAGCAAATCCTCTGGAGGATAACTCAACTAACACTAGAAAAAGTAAAGTCCTGGACTAGTAAATAATGCTACAAAGTTTCTGGATCATATAATACATTTCCAGATTTCATGAATAGAAATAACAAATGTGCATATCACCTGTATTTCCTTGGTTCTTGCTTACCTGCCAGATAATCCTCATAGTCTGTCTTGAAGAGAATTCAAAACATTCCATTATGCAAAGAACAATCAGCAGCTTCATTGAATTCTTCAGTGGTAATGAATAAGTTCCTGTCTACACTTACTGAAGAATAATTGTATCACCTTATACTTCTCCTCCCGTTACCTTGATCAGGTTCCCCTTAGTGATAAGTAGTTGTCTCCCCTTAGATGAAAGATCAATCCTCCTCCTTAGTTGAAAGAAGAATCTCCTCCTCAGTAGTACACAGCTAAAGAGTAGTTTAATCCTCCTTAGTTGTAGACAGCTAAAGAAAGCTAACTTACTTTTTCTTCCCCCTTTCATATATTCTCCCCCTAAATATATTCTCCCCCTTAGTTGTGGAATCCTCCGAGGATATGTGGTATCAAATATGGTCAAGGAACGTGTACAATACTTCCTGTACCTGAAGATAATTTGCCCATAGAGAACTAAACAACGCTAAAGCTGGGGTCGAAGAAAGAGTTCAGAAGAAGGGTTTACTTCGATTGGGTTGGTCCCTATGCTGAAAGAATAGGTTCCAAACGGAAAAGTAATGAGTAAAACTAACATTCTAGTAACAACATCCACTTTGTCTTTAGGTATAAATTTGGTAATTAGTAGGTGTCTCACTAAAATGTTCTGCAGGTGTATCACTCAACACTCAATTTTCTCTCGGTTTTTGGGTAAGGGTGTCACTCACGAGTTCTGTAAGTATATCCCTCCACACAAATACTGAGCTTCCAAAATGCTGAGTACCTGCAAGAAAATCACCTTAGCCACCCTTAAAGGGGGGTCACCGGTGGTGCAATGGGAGTTCGTAATTCCCAGTCCCTGCAGACTCATCGGATAAATCCGAATCATGGTCCACAAGTTGCCAACCACTAAGTGGCTTATCCAATTAAGGATCCAGAGTTGTTTGCTCTGGGAGGTTAGACAAAGGCTTAATTATGGCAAAGGCCTAAGTCCTCCTCAATGTCTGTGAAGACACTTGATTCAAGAGAATCATCAACCATAAGTTCACACCGTGAAATGGAATGAACCGTAGTTGCTTCCGTCAATTCTTTCAACAACATGTGAGTTTTCGATACTAAATATTATAATATGTACCTCACAAGTGTTTCACTCTTCTCAATTTCCTATGTGTTTGCACTCACTCATGCTTACATATTTCTCATTCTGATATCTCACTGGTTCTTCTCAGAATCTCACCAAGTGTTTAACTCTCAGTGTTTGGCTCACAGTGTTTCTCTCAGCACTCAAAGTATGGTCTTCTGTACCTGCATGAGAAAATCACCATAGCCCCTTCAAGAGAGGTCACTGGTGGTGCAATGGGGTTTCGTAAATCCCCGATCCTCAACCGACTTATCAATAAATTGACTCATAGTCAGAGAGTTGCCGATCTCCTATAAATAGGAAATCCATTCCGATTGGATCCAGATTTGTTCTTATCTGGGGAGGGAGACGAGAATCCTGAAGATTTGGCAATTGAGATCCTCGTTTCCTCCTTACACCTGTAAAGGCATCAACCATCTTATCTACCGTAAAATGGTAAATGAAGAAGTTGCTTCTGGAACAAAACCTTTAACCTTACTGTGCACTCTCTTGTATTGTGTCCATAAGATTTTCTGTTTAGGCTCTTCATCAGAGTGATTACTGATGATGTGCTTGACTCAATACAAGATGCTCTGGCTGACGAGCGAATTTCAATGGACTCATCCTGTTGAGAGAATGATTCCAGAGACTGTTTTATTGCCTTTTCAACTCTATATTCTTTTGAGAGAATACAGATGAGCAACAGTTACCTCAAGTTCAAAAACACCTTTTCTCCTTGAGAGGTAGAGCTGTGGGTACACTATCCCTCATATCCTTATTTGCTGCAACAAGTACAGTTTCTCCCTCATTGACCTCTAGTCTAATAAGTTCCTTATTACTCCAGGGGGAAAGTTGGGATGTGTTCTGAATTTGGTTTTATAGTCTGGGATAAAGATTGTTGGTTTTCAACCTTATGACTATTTAGGAAAGCCAAGAAGCTGATTAAGTTCCGAAGAACAGAAAGAGATATAAATGCATTTAAGAAAATCTATGATTTTGAATGAAAGCAATTGCATTTAATCTTTTGAGGAAAAATGAATCAGTTGTGATTGTAAAAATGATTTGCATAAAGAATGACAATCACAACCGATGAAAGAATCAAAGTTTTCCATTAAAAACTGGTTTGAGTACGGAGTCTGAATCTATGCATAAAAGGTTTAGATGAACTTGTCTTTGAAAAAGACACAGACTCCTGTTTCTCACCACAATTTAAAAAGGAAACAAGAAAATTTATGCGCTGCAGTGTATAAAGCACTCGCCATACTAATTAGTGAAAAGGCCTCATACTAGCACATCGTCAAAACAGACGCTGCAAGTGACAAAGATCACCAAGTACACAAATACAAGATAATCAATGTCTCGTCCTATGATGCTACATTTATAGATGCAAAATATTCTAAGAAATATTTATGAAATAGAGTAGTGGATACCAATTGTTGAAATCAATTGATAAGAAAATTTCTTTGAAGAAACTCACCACTCCAGAACATAAATATGAGACAGAATAAAGATTATGGTTGTCTCCCTCGTACTCAGAATATTAAACACCTAAAATATATTAGCACTAGTGGTTTTAAGAAATATGCAACAATATTTCACCAGTGCCAATACATCACAATCAATTCACAAATAAAACATTAATAAAGCATCAAAAATAGATACTAATTAAATATTTCAAAAATGAATTAATCATGCTTCTATTATTCTATCAAAGTTAATCATGAAACAAATAAGCATATAATTGTGGATCACAATTTTACTAATATAAAATAATAATACCTACGCAATATCATATAATTATCAGATTAGCATATAACGACTAAAATCATGACAATCATACAAAGATATTCGCAAGCCCGAGGGAAAGTTGAAGAAAAATTCACAAGTCCTATACATGTAAGCATTGAGTACAAGTAAACTCACACAACTCCTCGCAGAAAAATATTAACTATTAATATTAGTGATCTACATATAAGCATGCAATAATATCACTAACACTAAAAGTATCACAACTATAAGCAGTTAGACATGAAATAAAATATCAATTAATAAATCATCAAATATCCAACACAAATAGTTATGCTTCAAATATATACACTAATATAAATGGATTCAGCCTAGAGAGAATCTAAGTAACTCCACAAATACTAGTATATCATGACTAAATTCTAACTAGATTCTAACCACATACCAATTACTGATACAAGTCACAAGTCTAGAAACAAATAAGTCATGCTTCAGATTTTATACCTATAAAAATGAATTCAACCTAGAAAATAATCCTAAGTATGTTCACAAATACAGATATATCACGACTAAATACCAATTGTTGAAGAGGTATAGATCAAGAAAAATAACATAATTAAGTCATGCTTCATGTCATCTCTAATCATTTAAATCATGAACAAATAAGTCACTTAATTGTCATGCACCATAATTTAAATAATTTGAAATAACAAACACTCATGCTAAAACATATAATCACCATCTAAGCATGCAAAACAATAAACATGGCAATCACATATAATAACAAAAAGCACAAGGTACTGGATTTTAAATAAATTCACAAGTCCTATGTATAGACAATTTAATACTCATGAATTCATTCAAGAAATACGATAGACATGCTCATGAATGAAGTAATACCTTATAGAGAATATAGTATGTGATCTACTTGCAGTTAAGTAAAGTGATGAGTTGAATACCTCTGAGACTTGACATTTCAGTTGATGTACCTTTCTTGTACTGATCAAGTCCAGTGGTTGTTGGCATAAGTCTTGGCAGGTCTAGAATCTTCCAAATTGCGCATATTCAAAAGACCCTTGACTTCCTTTTATTGCCATCATTCTTTTAGGCTAACTAGTAGACCATAAAGAATTGCAACTTTCCAACAAATTCATCATATCACTAATCTGCATTCACTTAGCAATTATCTTGCACAAGTGACGTTAGTCCACATATAATATAATCATGGTATCACAGCACATATAGTTATATTGTGTGTGCCTTGTATCATGAGAGGTAATGATTTGAATACCAAATATGACTCTAGCAAACAGATATTTAAAATAATATGCTAGTCAGAAGTCATACCATGTCTGTGACTATCATCAAGTCTTGGATAAAAACTCATAGAGAGCTGGTGAAGAAAGAGCATACAAATTCTGTTGGATCTGCAACTGCAAAATCCTTGAAATGTTGCATGAAGCTTCATCTTCTAGCTCACTGTAATATCCTGAACCCGAGTCTCGTCAATGGTGCTTTAGTTCAATCATGAAGGTCGTTGAGTCCCCTAAGATGTAGAGTCATGAACTTGAAGATTCTGTTTCCATCATCTTCATAACCTTCTCCTTTGTAATAACTCTAAGCAACCAAATTGGCTTTTCCCTCGTAACAGAGCCAAAAACATCCAGTTGGAATCTAAATACCGACAAGTACTAAGTACTAAATTGTCATTAGGTCAGGGTATCAGACTCCGCACAATCTGCTTTCAAACTGATTGAGATCATCTTGCTGTGCAATCACTCAATTTGGATCCCTTTAAGAGCTTCTGAATCTTCCCCAAGTTTCACTTCAGATTGAAACCTAAAGAAACAACATTCTTTGACAATAGCTCTCCCAGTCTTCACTTCACCATTAGGAACATTTAGGAACATTTAAGAACTAGAACCCGGGAATGATATTGACTTCCAACCCTTTGTCTAAGCAGATACGTTCTTGATATGTCCTGTTCATATTCAATGTGGTGTTGAGTTTGACTAGTGGATCCACCAAATGCTCCCCCTAAGCTGTTACTGGGATTTTCTTAACAATCCTTATCCTTGCAAAGAGATTCTGCTTGGATTTGAATCATCATAATACCAATGATATCACCTTTAACAGCTTGGAGCAAAGTGTCGTTCAATGTCCTGTCCAGACTTACAATCACCTTCTGTTGATTAATCACAATCACCCTGTAGACTGTAGACTCCATTGAGTAGCCGAGGAAAATATTCTTTGAGCTTCAAATGCAGGACTTGCAAAGAGGCATTTTCCTCCAAACACATACCAAGAGTTAGTGTTTGCTTCTGATTGGCCACTGACAAGAATGGTGTCTTTCTGGATTTATCAATGATCAGGGTTCATCTTGATCAACCTTCATTTGTGACGTCTTGTCCTTCGAACACATACGAACAACACAAAAGACTCTAGAGTAGTCAACGATCATCACAAAAAGATATCTGGCTTGTTGTAGATATAACATTAACTGATCCGTAGAAATTCATATGTATCATCTGAAGCGGCTCAGTAATGTTGATCATATCTTTGCTTCTTTGTGATATTGCTCCTTCGACTTCCCTATTGACATACCTCATAAGCTTCATCCATATAGAATCCCAGATGAGGTAGTCCTCTCACCAATTCTCTTCTTACGAATAAAAAGAGCTCCTTGTTTTGACATACAAGTGTGAGAGCTTCATGTTCCATAGCTAACACTCATCCGATGAAGCTTTACTATCGAAAATAGCTCACTTCATCTTCAGTTGAAGTTCCATATTAGCTACGAGCAGATTCACATCTTTCCTGATTTGAGATAAAGCACTATTCCATGAACTGACATAATGTCCTTTGTCAGAGAATAGTCTGATACTCAGAATTTGTGTGCTTTGACTCTTCCAAGAAAGATATAGTTCCATGATGACATTCCAGGAAAACAGGCATGTCCCGCAAGAGAATCTTTGTTGTCATCTTTCAAAGATTATTGACAGAACTGCTCACATGATCACATTTGCTAACAGGGTACTTTTGGTGAATCATATGATTTCAGCTACTCAGCAAACAGAGTGCACCAAAAATCATATGGATCATATGTAACCTGCAAAACAAATGGAAAGTGTTCTATGGTTCCCAATCATAACTGGGTCCGGATGGATTAGAGATTTTTCTTTAACAATGGTAACAACAGAAGCAACCTTAACATGCTACTTCTTATTTAGACATTGCCCTAATGTGATTCTCAAACATGCTTTTCTAAAATCAATGCAAGTACAAAGACATGCATTCATGACATGAAAATAAGCAGACATGATGTTGAATACACATGGCAAACAATCAAAGATAAGACAATAGCAAGACAGGCAGTTATGCAATTCAGAAGATTCAGTACTCTCTACTTAAACCAATTAACACAAGTGTAACAGGTAGAAATCAGAATTACAGATATTCAATAATCTTCCAAGAGCATAAGGATCTGATTCCAATCTGTTGTTATATGGCATTATACTATCTCTATTACCTAAGTCAGTTTTAGATCTAACATGAAGTTCTAAAAGTTCTACTGACACAGGGTAGACATTCCATCATAGAACAAAATAAAATCCTTAACAAACAATTCAGATTAGATAAGCAAATCTAATTGTACTAGGGAATCTGAAAGTAAGTGTTTTAACAAAGTTATACATGCTAGGATCATAACCCCTAAAACTAAGAGTTGTGTTCCAAAGGAAAGCTTCTAATCTCACCATTGCAAATAATCAAATCCTAAATATTCATACACATGTTAAGAATCTGCTAAAGACACATGCACAAGATTATCATCAATCCTAGTTACCAGAACAGTGATCTAGCATACTAGTTCAACATTATCTACTGTGATGCTATCATGCTTGTGCTCGTGTGTTAAGCAATTCTACTCAGAGATTTATAACATGCTTTGAATATAATGAAATAAGTATTGCAGAGTTAGAAAGAATTCATACCTGAGATGTGCAAAGTGAATCATCTTCAGAGAATTCTAGGATAGCCAGATAACCATAATCATCCTTCTCATCAGTAACTGATCCATCTCACACCTTTCCTTATGTAGCATTAGAACTTGTTATGATGCTTCTTTCAAAACATCCACTTGAATTTCCAGACAAACCCTATCGTCCTTGTTTGTCGAGGCTTCAATATATATAGCAACCCTTCTTTGCTAAAGATACCAATCAATATTGTGTGTACTTACCAACTCAGTTTTCAAACAACCTGTCGAACTAAACCCCGAAGAGTCTCCACTTGAAACCAATGGATTCCATCTGAATCTAACATGACTAAACCTCTCAGACAGTGTTATGCCAATCCTTAAAGTTCTGTCCTCACATTCTTCAAAAGTGTTAACTTTCGTCGACTTGAGCTTCCTCAAATTCAGCAGTTACAAACTCTTCTGTTCAATCCTAAGGTTTTGACATAAATGCACGAAACTGATTTGGTGCGGTAGTAACTCGATAATTATATCCTTAAACCTCCACAGTTCTCTATCTTTGATTCAGTTGATTCTGGATGGATTTAGCATTGCTACAATTCACTGTGTAATTGTATATCCCCGAATCACTGAGTTAGATTGAAAATCCCTTGAAGATTCTTCTGCAAAAACTTCTCTTTTCCTACTACTAGTGTGCCATTCAAAGTTGACATTCCGAGCCCTGGAAAGATGCTTCATTGCAGATGTAGCAAATTCCCATCCTGATCTGGTGATCTGATTATCAAGTCGGAGTAATTACTCAGATCAAGGCCTGAAGTACCTTCTTCAAAATCCACTTTTAGTAGTACCAAATTAGTCTTCAATAGAATCTTCTTCGAATCACAATCAGCTTTGTCGAACATAGAAAACTGCTTCTAATAATCCTTTGAGAAATCAATTGGATTGGGTCATCAATGTGCTTCCATTACCGGTTCTGAAGATCTGGTATTAGAAATCCCGGTGTTTGTCTTGTAATCTGTCAGCCTGATCTGTCTCAACTAATGTCAATCTGATTTGTCTTGGAGTAGAATAATTAAAAAGGTTACGGGACACTTGATTACTTAAACTAAGTTTAAATTATAAAGAAAATAAATTTAGAAATAAGTTTTAAAAAATGAAAGAAAATAAAATATAAAATAAACTTAGTTAAATCTATAAAGTAAATTTAATTATATTTAAAAAATAAATTCAAATAAATTCATAATAAACTGAATAAGTTTAGAATAAATTTATTTCAAATTCATTTAGTAAATATATTAAAATTTATTAGATAAATTTAATTTTTGAAAATATTCAAGTGTCTCGTCTCCAATTAAATCATAACTTCCAGAACACACGAAATTGAACCCTTGAACTTGAACTTATATCCATAATCAGTTAAATCCTCTTAAATTTATATTTTATATTTTAACTTAAATTTAAATCATAAACTATACAAATTTAAATAATAAATTTATAAAAATTTATGATAAACTTGATAAAGTCTAAGAGTAAACTTTACAAGTCTGAAATAAATTTAAGCAAATTTATTAAATGAATTTAGTAAAGTTTATAAAGTAAATTTAATTAAGTTTATAAGATAAATTTAATTAATTCATAATAAACTCAATTAATAAGTTTAAAATAAATTAAATCAAATTTATAAAATAAACTTTTTAAAATTTAAAGTATAAATTTTTAAGTCCCGGTCCAAAGTTCAGTATCCGACAGATAATCCTTGCTTAGGCCTACGGACAAAGTCAGCAACACAAACCGGAAGAACATTTCCCCTAATCAAATATCAAAAGCTAGGTTCTTGATTTTCCATACGATAAGGATCCTGATTTGTATATCAATCAGCCTCGCTCTGATACCAATTGTTAGGTCCAAAGTATCGTAGAAGGGGGGGTTGAATACGATACTCACTACAATTTAAAATTCTTTCGAATCTTGCGGATAAACAAATTGCAGTTCTGTAATGGGTTTCGTGTTCCGGATATTGGGTCGGTTTCTGAGAATATAAAAATATTAAACCAACACACAATATTTTCCAAGGTATATCTGTATATTGATAAATACCTCGAAGGTGCTATAAATCCAAACCCGAAGGTTGGCTACAATGGCTACTACTACGTACACTCACAAACCCTAGCTTCTAAATATATATATATATTACAAAACTAAGCTATGATTTATTTGTGTGTAGTAGTGTGCGAGGCACAAAGCCATTCCACCATAAAGGTGGTGAAGAGTGTTACAAATGAGAACACAATCCATGGGTATTTATAGGCTTTTCATAAACTAACCATGGTTAACTCTTGAATTTGCGCCAGAATTGATTTGATTAAAATGAAACTTGCGCCAGGGGTGAGTTTGTTCCTGAATTGGCGCCTACTGATGTCCACTGTGTGTGCATGACTTAGAATAAATCTAAGTGAATGAACTTGCGCTTGTAGTTGCTCCATATATCACCCTGTGCCACACTGTTGTCACCCATGGTTAAGAACTAACCAATTGGCGCTCCATACTTGCGCCAAAACAACTCCCATCTCCACTGTATGATTTATGCCTTAGTCTTGTTATACCAAGATGCAACTGGCGCCAGAATATTTTGGTGTACACGCTGTTCTCACTCCTGGTTAAGGTGATAACCTGTTAGGGTTAAACACTTGCTGCGTCACTAACTTGCGCTCCAACAGATATTCCTTGTATAAAGTTTCATGACTTAGCTTCTGCTACGTTCATGTCAACAGGTGCCAATACTCCACTGTTATCACTCCACCAGTGGCGCCACATATATATTTACCTTTCACTCCTTGCGCTGGCAGCAGTAGGACACAGAGTGAGAAGACAAGGACAAGCATGTAAATCTCCAACTTGGGCTATGTACAATGCACCTGCCAAGAGCTTCAGTGTGTACATATCTGCCTTGGTCGATTTCATATTAAGATTCAAATGGCGCTTGCTGCAATATCTACAGGAAGAGAGAAGTGAGTCTCACAGTGAAACCCTAGATGCACATGCAAACCCTAGGTTGCCCTAGACACCTGACATCATCACATGCATGCATAATATATATATAATATAATATATTATGTTGTTATTATATTAATAAATAAAATATATATAAATATATACACACATATATATTTTATTTATATGAACATATAATAATATATGTACATATATTTAAATATATTCTCATATATTTAAATATATATAATATATAATTATATGTAAATACAAATGTAAATATATATATAAATATATATAGAGATATATATATAGTTATTTATAAATATAAATATAAACATAAATATATATAAAGAAAAGTATATATAAATATATACATATATATAATATTTATATAAACATATAGTAACATATATATACACATATATTTAAATATATTCTCATATATTTAAATATATATAATATACATATAACTATGTGTAAATATAAATATAAATATATATATAAAGATATATATAACTCTCTCTAAATATACATATATTTATGCACATAATATAATATATATATACACTTAATTATATAATTGCTTATGTAAAATATAAATACATATACTATACACATATATATTTATTTAAATATACATACATATAAATATACATATACATATGTTTAAAAACATATATACATATATATTATATATATTATATTTAATTAAATATACATATATACATATATATAAATATATTTGTACATATACAAATATATAAGTGCACACATATAAAAGATAGGTCACTTCCTGATATGGCTTTCTGTGGAAGCTTGACATATGACATTTGAGCAGTAGACTCGATACAGCTTGCAGAGGCTAGGCATTTGGCTTGGCTTTGGAACAAATGACTTGTTATGACTGGATCAATTCTTTGATCGATAAATACTTTGCAAAGCTCCGTACGTGCTGACGCTTAGTGCACTGGTCTGGTTCACAAGCGACTAACACTGAAGTTAAACATTGTACCGTCTTTGTTAGCAAACATTGATCAGTCGGTTCCGGGTTAGTTATGCTTCAGTTTGTTGATTGTAAATAACCAACCAAGATATATAGAAATATCTTGCTTCAGGGGTTGCACTGAAATCTTTCGAGTACTCGGACAACATCTTCATTACTTCCACAATCTTGAATACTTCAATCTTTATTCTTCACTGAGGCATGAACATATTAATGAACTTCTTCCAGTGAACTTATTCCTTCAAGACTGTCGATGGCTTCTTCAACCTTTGTCTTCGTATCTTCTGATTCCGGTGCAGGCGTAGTGTTATTTACTTGTCCTGTTCTATTGTTGAGTTATCATCCCTATGTAACAGATAGGGTTGTCTTTACATTTAGACTTACATTAAGTCGTGATTGTTATATTTAAACTAATAGGCAAATGTTATGTATAATTATATTTGGAGCTTTTATAGATATAGCAGTGGTGTTCTAGTTGTTTGACAAACTAATATTGTAGTTTAGCAAAATTTAATTAACTTTCCAAAACTACTTTGATATCAATTTTTTTGACGGATGTCTTGTGTTTCGATTCTTTATTATATACTAGTTGAGAAGCCGCGCGTTGCGGCGGCATATAATAATTATATTAATGATTCAATATTAATATTTGTAGAATAAAATAATTTTGTGGATGTTTATAAAAAGTATATTAATCTTTCAAAATTAATATTTGTAGGATAAAATAAATTTTATATTATAAAAATCTTGATGTAATACCAATACTAATATATAAAATTGCAAAATTGGACTATAATTCATGGTGAAAAAATGAAAATAAATTTATACACGTAATTAACAATTTAAGGCATGACAAATCTTAATTTTATTTGTTTTTTTTAAACATTGTCACCTTCCTCCAATTTTTTTGGATTGATTGTGCACAAAAACATCTAACTTAAATCTATGAGATAGCGGTCTATGACTACCCTTGCTTGCTTGTGACAACTCTTATTTTTTAAAAGTGTATAAACAACCTTTTCTTAAAAGTTGTTTGAACGGAGCAAACTGATAATGCACGCATAATTTTTAATGTATGCAAAGTAAATCATATAAAAATTAACAACAAATATGTCCGATTAACAAAACAAATATTATACAAGAATAATCAACAAACATACATCACTAATAGTTATTTATTGATATCATCCATCAATATCATGTAAAGACTATATTCTTTTCCCGTGTTTGGATTTGTCGACTCCAACATAGCGGTCTGTAACTACCTTTACTTGCAACAACCTTTATTCCTTTATTTTTTTTAATAATGTATAAACAGCCTTCACTTATCGTTGCAGAATAACAGTACCACCAAGTTAGAAATGGAGCAAGAGAACTATCTGCAGAGAGAGGTAGGATTATGGTATTGAGGGAGAGGAGGTTATGTTTAGATGATCTAAAACCCTACAATCTGTAGGGGTATTTATAGGTGCAGAGAGACTTGTGTGCTACTCTTTCCCATAATTAAATAATTTGAAACAAAATCAGATTAAAACTTTTAAGCTACTATATTCCATAAATAATTTGAAACAAAATCAGATTCTGAAACTTACTTCTAATATACCCGAAACTAAAAAAGGTAATTTTAATTTTTGATATTTTTCATCTAAAAATTCCAGAAACTTAGAAAAACAGAACGGAGCGATTTGAGAAGCGCCACCTACACGCCCCTTGCTATCTCCAGAGAGAGGTATGATTGTGGTATTGAGGGAGAGGAGGTTATGTTTAGATGATCCAAAATCCTACAATCTATAGGGGTATTTATAGGTGCAGAGAGACTTGTGTGCTACTCTTTCCCATAATTAAATAATATGAAACAAAATCAGATTAAAACTTTCAAGCTATTATATTTCATAAATAATTTGAAACAAAATCAGATTCTGAAACTTGCTTCTAATATACCCGAAACTAAAAAAGGTAGTTCTTATTTTTGATATTTTTCATCTAAAAATTCAAGAAAATTAGAAAAATAGAATGGAGCGATGTGAGAGGCGCCACCTACACGCCCTCGTTTCTCCTTTATATAAGTATATTGATGATTGTAATATGGACAATGCCTTTATTCTCTTCGAGTTTCCGTTTGTCAAGTTAGTGTTACCACTGCCTTATTCATCTTTATCGCAATCTTCTGAAGAGCATGGAATGAATTAACATTTATATTAATAATTGGTAATTGTTTTAGATTTATAATAGGTATGTGTAATGTTATTTAATTAATTGTAATTGTTTTAGATTTATAATGGGTATATGTAATGTTGGTTGGTTGGAGTTCTTCCACGTCTAGGAGTGACAGTTGTTTTGTATGACAAATTAATAAAAAAGTTGAATACAATTTTAAGTTAAATAACTTAAATATGTTTTATAGATAAAATTCACAATATATAATGAAATAACAATAAAACAAAATAGTAATAGAGTTTTTTAGCCTATTTTTTATTTTAGGTTCTCATATCCACAAAAAAACTATGCCGACTCCTTATATTTATTTGATATGAAGTTTATTACGACGGATGTCTTCAGTTTCGATTCGTTTGTTATATGTTCTTTTGTTATATGTTGCAATATGGACAATGGATTCATTTGCTTTGAGTTTCAGTTTGTCAAGTCAGTGTTACCACCGCTTTACTCATTTTTATCGCATTGTATGACAAATTAATATAGAAGTCGAAAGAATTTTTTTTTTTTTGCCAAGAGTCGAAAGAAATTTTTAAGTTAAATAAATAATGAAACAACAATATTTATTTAACTTAAAAATTTTAATGAAACAACAATAAAACAAAAACATAATAGAGTTTTTTAGCCTATTTTTTGTTTCATGTTCTCATATCCACACAAAAACTCTACCAACTTCTTATATTTATTTGTTATTAATTTTATTGAGTTGAGTCATATTTAATTGATAGAAAATTTATACCGTTAATTCTATGTTAAATTGTTCGTTAAATATATAATTAGTAATTAATTTAGAGTTATAATATATATGTGTCACAGTATATTTAATCCATTATTGTTTTAGAGTTAGAATTGGCAATTCTAATGTGGGTTGGAGTTTTTTTAGACGTAGGAGTAGTAGTTGTTTGTATAATAAACTAATATAGAAGTCTGAAGGAATTATTAAGTTGAATAACTTAAATATGCTTTAAAAATAAAATTCATTATTTAAATATTTAATTAATTTTATGTTCTTAAATCTGCACAAAAAGCTCTACTGACTCCCTATATTTATTTAATAGAAATCATATAGAGAATTCATATTTATGTGATAAGGATTTTATAGAGTTAATTTCTTAGTTAAATTGTTTCGGTTTTAAAAATTAAAATATTTAATTATATTGGGATATAATTCTATATCATGTAATCGTTATGTAAAAAAGTCCTGACCAATATATATGTCTTACATGCTTTAATAGGAGTATAATACTTTTAATAGGAGTTTAATAATGATATAATCAATACCCTTTATTAATAAGCGAAACCACGTTTCAGTGGAACATCGGTACCAAAAGTACCAAAATTTGGTCACTTTCATATTGATTAGGATTTTATAGTCATTATTATACTATTATCAAAGGACTTCTATATTGAATAGAATTTTATTATTAAAGATCTCAATATTCATTAGGACAGTGAAAGACTTCTATATTGATTAGAATTTTATGAAAAGACTTCTATATTGATTCAGAATTTATTATTAAAAATTTCAATATTGGTTAAGATTATTATACTACTATAAATAGACTTCTATAGTATTTAGGATTTTGTAATATAACATTTATCATATCCGCACTTATAAAACAGTTCTATAAAATTCGTATCAAAATTTGGCTATCATATTATTTTTTATTTAACAATTATTATTATTATCAAAAAACTTCTATATTTGACATGATTTTGAATTATCACTAATAAAAACATATTACCAACTAAATTATTTGTTTTAATTTTTTAAAACTTAAATAATTTAATATACGAAACAACTCTATAAAACTTTTAGCATACTTCAGAGTTCAAATAAATAAGGAGTTCATATTGATATTAATATAATATCCTATCAATAATATAATAATATCAACGAAATTATTCATTTTAATTTTCAAAAATCATACAATTTAATTTACAAAATAAATTTATAAAATTAATATCATATTTCAGAATTAAAATAAACAAGATTCAATATTGATACTAAAGTATCAAAAAACTTGGTCATATATATTTTTAATAATAATTATTATCATCATTCAGTGTTTTCTAGAAGATTACGATAAAGACGAATAAGGCGGTGGTAACACTAACTTGACAAATAGAAACTAAAAAAATAAAGTTATTGTCCATATTGCAACATACAATAAAAGAACCGAAACTCTAGACATACGTCAAATATTCTTTTTAATTTTTAAAATTCATACAATTTAATTTACGAAACAAATCTATAAATTTTTTATCATATTTCAGAATTATAATAAACAAGATTCAATATTGATACCAAAGTACCAAAAAACTTGGTCATTTATTTTTTGATAATAATAATTATTATCATTCAGTGTTTTTCAGAATATTGTGAAAAAAACGAATAAGGCGGTGGTAACACTGACTTGACAAATAGAATCTCAAAAAAAAAAATGGAGTCATTGTCCATATTACAATATATAATAAAGGAACCGAAACTCTAGACATAAGTCAAAATATTTGATATCAAATTACTTTTGGAAAGTGAATTAATTTTGTCAAACTACAATATTAGTTTATCAAACAACTATAACAACTGTTAGATCTACAAAAACTCCAACTAGAATTATATATAATGTTTGCCTATTAAATGAATAAAATAATCGCGACTTAGAATTTTGACTTTTTGTTCAAGATTAAAGACGCTATAAACGAACTTATATGTGCTGATCTTGAATATTATTTTTACAATTTAAAAATCATCAAACAACATAGTGATTTTACTAAAATAAAACATACTGTCAGAGTTAAGTTCCATAAAGTCCGCCGCATTTAATCCGCAGTAAGTATTAGTCATAATCTTTTAGTTTAATCATAAATAATATCTTTAATTATTCAAATTTATATGTAATTTACCATCTTTTAGTAGTTTTAAATATATAATTATCTATTAATCATTAACATTTTTCAACATTAACAATCATTGAGATCATTATTCTACTTATGAGTTATATTTTAGAACATATATAATGTTTAGTGATTTATAAAATAATTGTTTTATCTTTTGATTGCAATGATTATATTGTGGAACAAAACCTGCAAATTGTCAGATGTTTACAAATATTGTAGACTAAAAAAATTAAAATTGAAATGAATAGATTATATTTTTAAATGATTTTGGACTCCAATACTCTTATTTTATGGACTCCATAGATGGGGACCATACCGTTATGAAATAAATTTAAAGTAGGATCAAATTTTAATATATAGAAAGTCTTATATTAAATAACAATAATTTAAATATCATTTGAAAACAATAATTTAAATAGGTATAATAAAAATATGATAATGTAATTAAAAAAAAGGCAATATTTTTCCAATAAATAACAAATTTTAAATTTTTATTTAAACCCGTGCTTGGCACGGGTTATCAACTAGTATAAATAAATGCAAATATATGATAATTGTTATTCGACCACGTAATAAATATTTCAAAAAAAAATTATTGGAAAACATGTCAGCTTGTAGCGTTTAAATCATGCAGGAGTTTGTAAAATCTCAGTTCAATAATTATTTTATACCAAAATGTATAAAATAAAGTTCACTGTGTAAACGGCTATTTGAAGATTCAATTAAGAGGGTGGTATTGTATCATGATTTATAATGACTTTTATTGACTTTTAAAATTTGGGTGTATTCAATTAGGACTTTTAAATACTCTTTAAAAGTAAAGAGGTATTGTATCAGGATTTTTAAAAAGTCTTTCAAAGTTTGAGGTATTGAATTACAACTTTTAAAGAGTTATTAAAAGTCAGTTGTTATTCAATATACAATGACTTGGGTGGAAAAATATAATTGATAGACTTTTAATGACTTTCTATGGAAAATTGTATATATTTTTTCAGAAAATTGTCAACCATCATTGTCAAGATTTGACATGACTTTATCTTCCCCCAATTAACCAGTCGCTCCAACCTAGAGTACATCCTCTGCGAAAAGTCTCTCCAATTCATCCTCTGTGACAAAAGGTTCCTTTTCTTTTCTATTATCATTCTCTATTATCATTCTGTGTTTTTACATATATATAGATCTACTTGTTTCGGCTAATAGTAATATGTATACGTTACTTTTTTTTTCCCTGCATGTACACATATATGCACAGAAAAAATGCGCGATGCATGTCAAGAGAATGACAATTCGAAAAGAAAAGCTGCCGGGTATAAACTTGGACAATTGAGGAAAGTAATGAGTTATTGAATCTCATGGTTGATACCGCAAAACGTGGTTGGTGAGATAGTAATGGTTTATTCACGAAGGTTACCGTGGAGAAAAAGATTCTTCCTGGATGAAAAGCTTGATTGTCAAAAAACTCACCTCCAATATCTTAATCGTTTGAAATGGTTTAAAGCTAGATACACCAACTATTCAAAATTGATGCTGTTTAATTCTAGTGCTAGTCTTGTTGATGTTAATATCTCTTCTAATGGTTTACAAGGTCCTCGATGTTGTAGTCGCCAGATTTGAGAACATACACCAACTTGGGTCATAGGAGAATATCGAGAGGGTATAGCAAATTGTCAGATGTTTACAAATATTGTAGACTAAAAAAATTAAAATTGAAATGAATAGATTATTTTTAAATGATTTTGGACTCCAATACTCTTATTTTATGGACTCCATAGATGGGGACCATACCGTTATGAAATAAATTTAAAGTAGGATCAAATTTTAATATATAGAAAGTCTTATATTAAATAACAATAATTTAAATATCATTTGAAAACAATAATTTAAATAGGTATAATAAAAATATGATAATGTAATTAAAAAAAAGCAATATTTTTCCAATAAATAACAAATTTTAAATTTTTATTTAAACCCGTGCTTGGCACGGGTTATCAACTAGTAATAATTAAATATAATATATGATTACCAAATTTTGGTACTTTGGTACCGATATTTTTCGCTTATTAATAAAGGGTATTTATTCTCCATCCATAACCCGAAATTATATAAAAATACATAATTTTGAATAATAAAACAAAATAAAAATGTGTGATCTCCTATCAATTGTTTGTTTATTTTGGAGATGGTATGTACAAGATCATGACTCAATGAGAACCACAAAAAGGTACGCTATCAAGAGCCTAACTGTGGAAGTTTAAGTGTTACTAACTGTGGAAGTTTGTTACCTAGACTTTGAAGTCTACTGTGCCTAACTGGAAGTTTAAGCAGCTCTGATACTATGTTAAGTTACCAATTCTCCTAAAACCTCAAGGTGTTAGGAGGACGGCTTACCATGATTATATTCTAACATTAAGCATGCAAAAACGACGTTGATTTGCATAATTTTTGTCTTGTATAATTTAACCAATACCTTTACGTATTGTTTTTATACGCAACTGTTCGAGAGTTTTGCGTTCCAGACATTGAATTTTCTTTTCTTTTTTGTCCGGAGACATTCGATATTGAATTTTCACATGGTTTGTTTTCCTCAACACATGTAAAAAGCAAAGCTGAAGTTTAACTTGCCGGAAGAAATAACTAAGCATTGTACAGAACACATCAACGAAGATGCTTCTTACAAGTTTTTCTTGGCAGACCTGCCATTTCGTTGCCTGTTTTTTCATTATCACTACCCTATCTTGGTCCCCGGATGCTGCATCGCCCTCCTATGATCCTCCTGATAATATCCGACTCAATTGCGGCTCAACAAAATTCTTCACAACTTCTCGAGATGGGATACAATGGGTATCCGATTCCACAACATCACCAGACATCTTTGAAACTTCAACAACCTCCACAGCTAATGAACAAAGTCCTTCCGTCGACAAAACTCCTTACTCCACTGCCAGATTCTTCCGTTCTCAATTCACCTATACAATCCGCGTCTCCGAAGCTGGTCAGCATTTTCTACGCCTCTACTTTTACCCTGCAAACTACTCAAATGGCTTAAAGGAAGCCATGTCATTCTTCACCGTCAACATGAGCGACCACACTCTTTTATCCAAGTTGAGTGCCTTTGTCAACCTGCGGTCCTCATCATCAACTCTGGTTAAAGAATTCATCATTACCGTCGATCAAAATCGGTTACTAGAGTTGACATTTATACCGTCCCCAAACTCGTACGCCTTTGTCAATGGCATTGAAGTTGTTTCTATTCCCAACAACTTGTACATCAAAGGAAGCGATGATATCACAGCTGGAATTAGAATGGTGGGTCAAAGAAATGAGGTCTTTATTAATGAGAGTAAGCCAATTGAAAAACTTTACAGGTTAAACGTAGGCGGAGGAGAAATTTCCTCAACAAACGATACTGGAATGTTTCGCTCATGGGACAGCGACGAGCCATATTTGCTCGGCAGTTCTCTTGTAGCAACACCAAATCCCAGAATTCCAATCAAGTACACGGCGGTTGCTCCACCCTACACGGCCCCCGAGATTGTTTACAACAGTGCCCGGTTGTTGCCACACAAGAGTCACAACACCAACTTGACTTGGGTCTTTCCAGTAGATTCTGGATTTTTATATCTACTTAGACTTCATTTTTGTGATGTGCTAATGGAAATATATGACTTTAATCAACTGGTATTTGATATTCTCATCAACAATCAGACAGCCGAGGAGTATGTAGATGTTTACTATTTGACCGGTGGGATAGGAATTCCGGTGTATAAAGACTATGTTGTGTTCGTCGGTAAAAACCAAGATGGTAGCAAGTCTAAGCCTTATTTGTGGCTAGCAATGCACCCCAACATGAAGAATTTGTCTGTATACGATAATGTTATCTTGAATGGGTTGGAGATTTTTAAATTGAATCCACAAGGAGGCACCTTTGCTGCCCCCAATCCTAAATCTGAACATATCAATAATAAGAGCGGTGCCTCTCAGTCTGCACTTATTGGAGCCTCTCAGTCTGCACTTATTGGAGGTTCAATCGGGGGGATAATCCTGTTCACAATGGTAGTGGGTCTTCTATTATACCGGAGAAGAAGAGCGAAATCTCAGGACGACAAGTCAAGATCGACTACAGGGATCAATTCATCATTGCCATCTGTTAGGAGTCAGAAATTTTGTCTGGAGGAAGTAAAATTAGCTACTAGCAACTTCGACCAAAATTTTGTTATAGGAACAGGAGGATTTGGCAACGTGTATAGAGGGTTTATGAAAGACAGTACATATGCCGTAGCAATCAAGCGGTTGAATCCGTCATCACGACAAGGGGCTCACGAGTTTCATACAGAGATCACAATCCTATCAAATCTGCGTCACCGCCATCTTGTACCACTGATAGGATGTTGCGATGATAGCAGCGAGATGATTCTGGTATATGATTACATGGTTCACGGAACCCTCCGTGATCATCTTTATGGGGCGGATAATCCACCATTGTCTTGGAAGCAAAGGCTACAAATTTGTATTGGTGCCGCAAGGGGCCTGCATTATCTCCATGCAGGCGCAGAGCGCGTAATAATCCATCGTGATGTGAAGTCAACTAATATTTTGTTGGATGAGAAAATGGTTGCCAAGGTTTCAGATTTTGGTTTGTCGAAAATGGGTCCTAGTGATGCGTCAGTCACACACATGAGCACGGTAGTGAAGGGTAGTTTTGGATACTTAGATCCAGAATATTACCTAAGGCGGCAATTAACTACCAAATCAGACGTGTATTCGTTTGGAGTGGTGTTGTTTGAAGTGTTGTGTGCTAGGCCAGTGATTATGCAGGACTTGCCATATGAGCAGATGAATTTAGCCGAGTGGTCTCGGAATTGTTACAGGAATGGTCTACTTGGCGAAATAGTGGATAAGAATGTTGCGGGGGAGATTACAGTAGAGAGTCTTAACAAGTTTGGAGAGGTCGGATATAGCTGCCTAAGGGATCATGGGATTGATAGGCCTACCATGAGAGATGTTGTTTCCGGCCTTGAATCTGCATTGCAGCTTCAAGAGTCCTTTGAAAAGTTAGACCATGAAAACCTCTTTCCAGCTAATACTGTGGCCAAAGCTAGAAGTGGCCAAGCGTCAACCTCAAGTACTTGTAGTGAGGGATTCAAGTCTGGAGTTGGAAGTGTATTCTCTGATATTCTGAACCCAAATGCACGGTAAGGTTGATAGCATAGGGAGTATGAACAATGGAAAACTGTGAAAGAGGAAAGAAGAGTACAAATGAGACAATGCAAAGGCGGAACGAAAAAGAATGATCAGGGATTGTAAGGCACCGGTTAAACTAGGTTTGAACCTTTATAACTAGAGACAGTAGTCTGGATGTCCCCTGTATTTATGATGAACCTGCTGAACCTTCTATTGTAATAATAAAATAGATTACTCGTACTCCTCTGTCCAACTTAATCTTCATGCTTTCTAATATACATGATAATGGTTGAAATTTTTGAAGAACAGTATCCATCAACTTTCACTCGTCATTTCTATATTAGAAAGTTAATGTATATTAGAAAGCAAGAAAAATAAGTTAATGTGAAAGTTAATGTATACTGTTCTTCACTTTCTTGTTCTGTTCCTTTCAATTAACGTTCTTTATTGTACTGTTTGTTCATAAGGGTGCTTGTCAGGGTTTGTATCACATCTTAGTGCATTACATTTTACACTGCAGAGATTTGCATCTTTGAGTTTCTTACACAAGAATGTTACAAAATGATGTCTCGTAGGGTAGATCATGAATCAGAGACGGTAACTCAACATATGATAGCTACAGACAAGTAATAAAGACAGTAAATAAGCACTGAATTCAAAAATGAATGAACATGTATATACAGATCACACACACACGCTTAACATACCACTTGATACCTGGACTTTTTAATTGCACCTCTTTTGATTGACACACAGAGCTTGCATTTGAACCTCTGGTATATAATGATGATGCAGATGACACTGAAATTACGAGAACTGAGATCAGAGTCACATTAACTACTAAAAGGTCTCGTACATAAACCTAAACAATATTTACAGTTCCTTTCTCATTTCTCCCTACTCAATTTGGCAACATTCTTATTTTACCTTCATATCAACTCACATAATAATAGTAACGATTACCTTGATTGTGGAGAGCTGCAATGGCTTCTTCAACACAAACAGCCATGAATATCGATCTCAATTAGCATTCAAACTGTTAATATATTAAATAACTGTTAGTTTTTTCAAATATTAAAAATTCAGACAGAGATGGAATCCTGAAACCTTTACCCTGTGAGAGGGCATGGGACAAAAATCCCCTTTGAAAGCTTACACGCTGCTCCCTAAATTTGAGATGAAGAAGAAAACAAATCTCACCTCTTTTTATCGGCAGATTGCTGCAGATTGTTGATTGCATGGCCTTAATTGAATCTTCAAATAGCCGTTTACACAGTGAACTTTATTTTATACATTTTGGTATAAAATAATTATTGAACTGAGATTTTACAAACTCCTGCATGATTTAAACGCTACAAGCTGACATGTTTTCCAATAATTTTTTTTTGAAATATTTATTACGTGGTCGAATAACAATTATCATATATTTGCATTTATTTATACTAGTTGATAACCCGTGCCAAACACGGGTTTAAATAAAAATTTAAAATTTGTTATTTATTGGAAAAATATTGCCTTTTTTTTAATTACATTATCATATTTTTATTATACCTATTTAAATTATTGTTTTCAAATGATATTTAAATTATTGTTATTTAATATAAGACTTTCTATATATTAAAATTTGATCCTACTTTAAATTTATTTCATAACGGTATGGTCCCCATCTATGGAGTCCATAAAATAAGAGTATTGGAGTCCAAAATCATTTAAAAATAATCTATTCATTTCAATTTTAATTTTTTTAGTCTACAATATTTGTAAACATCTGACAATTTGCAGGTTTTGTTCCACAATATAATCATTGCAATCAAAAGATAAAACAATTATTTTATAAATCACTAAACATTATATATGTTCTAAAATATAACTCATAAGTAGAATAATGATCTCAATGATTGTTAATGTTGAAAAATGTTAATGATTAATAGATAATTATATATTTAAAACTACTAAAAGATGGTAAATTACATATAAATTTGAATAATTAAAGATATTATTTATGATTAAACTAAAAGATTATGACTAATACTTACTGCGGATTAAATGCGGCGGACTTTATGGAACTTAACTCTGACAGTATGTTTTATTTTAGTAAAATCACTATGTTGTTTGATGATTTTTAAATTGTAAAAATAATATTCAAGATCAGCACATATAAGTTCGTTTATAGCGTCTTTAATCTTGAACAAAAAGTCAAAATTCTAAGTCGCGATTATTTTATTCATTTAATAGGCAAACATTATATATAATTCTAGTTGGAGTTTTTGTAGATCTAACAGTTATTATAGTTGTTTGATAAACTAATATTGTAGTTTGACAAAATTAATTAACTTTCCAAAAGTAATTTGATATCAAATATTTTGACTTATGTCTAGAGTTTCGGTTCCTTTATTATATATTGTAATATGGACAATGACTCCATTTTTTTTTGAGATTCTATTTGTCAAGTCAGTGTTACCACCGCCTTATTCGTTTTTTTCACAATATTCTGAAAAACACTGAATGATAATAATTATTATTATCAAAAAATAAATGACCAAGTTTTTTGGTACTTTGTTATCAATATTGAATCTTGTTTATTATAATTCTGAAATATGATAAAAAATTTATAGATTTGTTTCGTAAATTAAATTGTATGAATTTTAAAAATTAAAAAGAATATTTGACGTATGTCTAGAGTTTCGGTTCTTTTATTGTATGTTGCAATATGGACAATAACTTTATTTTTTTAGTTTCTATTTGTCAAGTTAGTGTTACCACCGCCTTATTCGTCTTTATCGTAATCTTCTAGAAAACACTGAATGATGATAATAATTATTATTAAAAATATATATGACCAAGTTTTTTGGTACTTTAGTATCAATATTGAATCTTGTTTATTTTAATTCTGAAATATGATATTAATTTTATAAATTTATTTTGTAAATTAAATTGTATGATTTTTGAAAATTAAAATGAATAATTTCGTTGATATTATTATATTATTGATAGGATATTATATTAATATCAATATGAACTCCTTATTTATTTGAACTCTGAAGTATGCTAAAAGTTTTATAGAGTTGTTTCGTATATTAAATTATTTAAGTTTTAAAAAATTAAAACAAATAATTTAGTTGGTAATATGTTTTTATTAGTGATAATTCAAAATCATGTCAAATATAGAAGTTTTTTGATAATAGTAATAATTGTTAAATAAAAAATAATTTGATAGCCAAATTTTGATACGAATTTTATAGAACTGTTTTATAAGTGCGGATATGATAAATGTTATATTACAAAATCCTAAATACTATAGAAGTCTATTTATAGTAGTATAATAATCTTAACCAATATTGAAATTTTTAATAATAAATTCTGAATCAATATAGAAGTCTTTTCATAAAATTCTAATCAATATAGAAGTCTTTCACTGTCCTAATGAATATTGAGATCTTTAATAATAAAATTCTATTCAATATAGAAGTCCTTTGATAATAGTATAATAATGACTATAAAATCCTAATTATATTATATACTTATATATAACAAGCGTAAGGGAGATAATTTGGTCGCATGGTCCTATGATTCAAAAGCTTATCATCCGTTGGATCGTATATTGAACAAATAAGCACCGTTAGATTAAGACAAAATTAAATTATGTTCTATAAGTAAACTGATATCTACTTGCATGTTTATAAGGAAACAAATTCAGTCTTTCATGTCTTTTTGGTTTTTTTTTAATCCAAAATAAATGTTTCCTGCCAATTTTAATTGTAGAATAGTATAAATCGCACCGTCACAAAATTATTTTTATCTAATATATTTTAAAATTAATATGCCCGATTTATGTGAGGAACGAATACTAAAACGTTTTCTTAATCCAAAACAAATTCTACTATTTTATTGCATGTTTATGATTCATCTTCTTAATTCAAAATAAATTGTGTTTATCAATTTTAATCTCGAATCATAAAAATTTTTAGAAAAATATTTGAATCACAGTATAATAATTCTAATATAAAATATATTTATAAATATAATCTAATAGGAGTTGGCGTCACATATTCTACTTAAAAAATTTTAAAATTTGATAGAAAGAATTTAATACTTTGGCATGATACATATAAATTTAATTTATTATTTATAAATTTAATTTTTCACACCATTTAAAATATATTTTAAAAATTTATAAATAATTAAAAAGCTCCCGTGCCTTGCACGGGCTATAAGCTAGTCAATATGAAAGTGACCAAATTTTGGTACTTTTGGTACCGATGTTCCATTGAAACGTGGTTTCGCTTATTAATAAAGGGTATTGATTGATTGAAATCTATACAACATTCAACAACTCTAAAACAGTTTAACTGGTTGAACAATTCCTCGCCAATTATTCTAGGAAAAAAACGCATTAAATTAAAAATCGCGCAATTCATACGTAATTGAATCACAACCACTGATGGTCTCAACCACATCTTGAGCCACTTTGAGAGCAACGACCAGGACTTTAAAGTCCACCCTTAAACTCATACTAATGTTTCTACTCATGTTTAAAAATATTTCCCGAAGAAATGCTTAGTTAGACTCCAGTTTGATAAAAGGATGGCTTGTTTATGTTTGTACATCTTCCTCTTGCTCTCCCACATTGTCATGTCCGACATCTCCCCCGCGCCAGCCCCGGCATACATTCCTGCCGATAACATTCTCATCAACTGTGGCGCACCTTATAAGGACGCTTCTTTGGATGGACGAGAATGGGACACAGATTCTCTGCCTAAATTTACATCATTACCTCTAAACACTTCAATAGCAGCCTTTAGAGCTACATGGCAAAGAGATTCTGTAGATGAAATCCCTTACTCCACAGCCCGCATATCTCGTTCTAAATTCACATATACAATCCCTGTCTCCGATGCTGGTCAGAAATTTCTCCGCCTCTATTTTTACCCTACGTCCTATATGTTTGGCTTTGCCGAAAACGAGGCACTCTTCTCTGTGGATGCAGCAAACCACAATCTTCTATCTAACTTCGACGCCTTTCAACACCTTGAGCACAGAACAGCCACTCTGGTTAAAGAATACGTCATCACAGTCAATCAAAGCCGTGTACTGGAGGTGACTTTTACACCTTGTCCAAACTCTTACGCTTTTGTCAATGGCATTGAAATTGTTTCCATTCCTGATGATTTATACATCAGAGGAAATGACGTTCCCGTTAAAATGATTGGTCAAATTAAGGGATTTTATATTAATGATTCCGGGGCACTAGAAAAACTTTACCGGTTAAATGTAGGAGGTGGTGTCATTTCACCAGGAAACGATACTGGAATGTTTCGCTCATGGGATGAAGACGAGCCATACTTGCTCGCCCTCGACGACTTTTCTGAAGATATAAGATTTCCCAGATTTCCGATCAATTACACGTCGACCACTCCCCCCTACACTGCTCCTGAGGATGTTTACTACGAGGGACGGGTATCGTCATTCAACATGACTTGGAGCTTTCAAGTTGATTCTGGTTTTAACTATCTACTAAGACTTTATTTTTGTGATTATGATGATCAAAGAGTATTTTCTATTTTCATTAATGATCAGACAGCCGAGCAATCTGCAAATGTTGTTTCTTGGAGCGGAGGGAGAGATATCTCTCATGTATTAAGACTTGCTTGTAGTGCAGTGTATAGAGACTATGCCGTATTTGTGAGTGATAACCCAGATGATAGCACATCTAAGCCATCTTTGTCGCTTGCCCTGCATCCTCGTCCCAACAAATCTTCCACTAGTGATCAACCTGAAGCCCTTCTGAATGGATTAGAGATTTTTAAGGTGAGTCAACCCGGAGGTAGCCTTGCTCTGGCCAGTCATGAAATATTGGTTCAAGGCATCCAAGAACGTGGTACCTCTCACTCTATACACGTGGGCAATCTCGTAGGGGGCTCGCTGGGAGCGCTACTCTTGTTCCTATTAATAATTGGTTCTCTATTATTCCGACGGAGAATAAAGAAAACTCGGGACGTCAACAACAAACTCAGGTCGGCTACCACAGACATTTCTTTATTGCCTTCTGTCAGAAACCTGAAGTTTTCTGTGGAGGATATAAAATTGGCCACCAAAAATTTTGATGAAAATTTTGTTATTGGGACTGGAGGTTTTGGTAACGTTTATAAAGGGTATATGAAAAAGGGTACATGCCCTGTAGCGATCAAGCGGTTAAACCCATCATCACGACAAGGGGCTCACGAGTTTCATACAGAGATCACCATCCTATCAAATCTGCGCCACCGCCACCTTGTTCCCCTGATCGGATGTTGTGATGATACTGGAGAGATGATACTGGTTTATGAATACATGGATCACGGAACCCTCCGAGCTCATCTATATGGGGGAGATAATCCCCCATTGTCTTGGAAGCAAAGGCTACAAATTTGCATAGATGCGGCAAAGGGACTGCATTATCTCCATGCAGGTGCAGAGCGCATAATAATCCATCGTGATGTGAAGTCGACTAATATATTGTTGGATGAGAAAATGGTTGCCAAGGTTTCAGATTTTGGTTTGTCGAAAATGGGTCCTAGTGGCACGTCTGTCACACACATGAGCACAATAGTGAAGGGTAGTTTTGGATACTTGGATCCGGAATATTACCTAAGGCGGCAATTAACTACCAAATCAGACGTGTATTCGTTTGGAGTGGTGTTGTTTGAAGTGTTGTGTGCTAGGCCAGTGATTATGCAGGACTTGCCATATGAGCAGATGAATTTAGCCGAGTGGTCTCGAAATTGTTACAGGAATGGTCTACTTGGTGAAATAGTGGATAAGAATGTTGCAGGGGAGATTACAGCTGAGAGTCTTGAAAAGTTTGGAGAGGTCGGATATAGCTGCCTAAGGGACCACGGGACTGATAGGCCTACCATGAGCAATGTTGTTTGGGGCCTGGAATCAGCATTGCAGCTTCAAAAGACTTTTGAAATGTTAGACCATGATAACCTCCTTTCAACTAATATTGTGGCCAATGCTACAAGTGGCGAAGCGTCAACCTCAAGTACAGGAAGTGACGGATTCAAGTCTGGAGTTGGAAGTGTATTCTCTGATATTCTGAACCCGAATGCACGATAAGGTTGACAGCATTGTGAAAGAGGAAAGAAGAGTACAAAATGAGACAATGCAAAGGCGGAAAAAAGAAAACGATCTGGAATTGTAAGGCACTGGTTAAACTTGGTTTAAACCTTTATAACCGGAGACAGTTGTCTGGATTCCCCCTGCATTCATGATGAAGCTAAACCTTCTATTGTAATAATAAAATAGATTACTCGCACTCCTCTCTTCTTGCTTTCTGATATACATGATTATGGTTGAAATTTTAAAGGATCCTGGTAGTTAGAGCAACTCCAATGCAATGCTATACTTGGTTCTATTGCTATATTATAGCATCAAAAGTAAAAAAACTCAACTCCAAAGGGGTGCTATATTTGGATGCATCCATGCTTAGATGCATCCTTGGTTCTATATTTGAAACCAAGGATGGATCCATCGATGTTGCCACATCATCAATAACTAGAAATTGGAAACTAGTTAATGGGTTAATGAGTTAGGTAAAAGTTAATGAGTTGGTTCTATATAGAAGTTAGGTAAAAGTTAATGAGTTGGTTAAATTTGAAACTAGTTATAGAACTTAGCATTGGAGTGCAAGTTTTATTTTAGCACCAAAAAATATTTTTTGGTGCTATATTATAGCAATAGCAATGGATATATAGCATCTAGCATTGGACTTGCTCTTAGTTGTCACATACTCTCATGTGTTATAACTTATAACCAATTCCACTCTCATGCATTATAAACCAATTCCGCACACACGGACACCTACACGTCAGTGTAAACGAAAATATCTAAAACACATGAAGCACATGAAGGAGCTTCGAATGGCTTGTACCATCTGCAAGCAGTCAGATCCAGAATATTACCTACGGCGGCAATTAACTACCAAATCAGACGTGTATTCGTTTTGTTTGAAGTGTTGTGTGCTAGGCCACTGGTTATGCAGGACTTGCCATATGAGCAAGGTTTAGAGTGACATTTGATTAATGTTTGGAGAAGTTTTCTTGATTTTCTAATTTTTCTCAACAAGCGAGATAAATCTACATATTTATAATGGTAAAGGCTTAGAATATTTGATTAATGTTTAGAGAAGTATTTTTTTTATTGATAAATGATTTAATTCAATAATAAAATATCATATTATTGAATTAACTCATTTATTAATGATGTTATTCAAAAAAAACTCATTTATTAATGATTATAATTATTGTCCAATTATTCCAAAATGATAATTCTAATCTAAAACTTTGTACTGTTAATTTTCAATTCTATTAATGATGGATATTAAATTTTAAGGTATATCAAGTTGCTTTTTCTTTTGACATATTTTCTTCATATCAATCTCGATTAAGACAATTTTTCGATAATATTTTGATAATCTTTGAATAATCTGTGATGCTTATTTAAATTTTCATTATGATATCAATGTGTGTCATATTTATTTACATTTTTATTACAATAAATATAGATGTTTTTTATATTTTTGTTTCGGGTATTCGAATCATGTACTCCCGCCGTCTCCTTTTACATGTCGATTTTCAAAACAAATATTGTCCTTATTTATCTGTCCATCTACACTTTCAAACAAATTTAATGATAGTTTTTCAAATCTTACCCTATAATTTTTATTTTCATGACATTAATTAGAGGTATTCCACCATTTTCAAGACATTAGTTAGAGGTATTGAGGGAAAAAAATTTATAAAATCAATTATTCTTTGATATGTGTATTTTTTTTTTCAAAATGAACATGTAAAAGAGGACCGAGGGAGTAATGTTTTGAGAAAACTTTGGTTGGATCAAGTCAAATTAACCAAAATAAATTAGCTAATGTCTAAAATTGAACTATATATAATCGATAAATGATATATATAAAAAGGTTTATAAATTCAAAAGTCCGGGACAGCCGGCAGCTTAGTTCTTTATAGTAGTATTGATTGATTATTGAATTCTACCACAACATTCAACAACTCTAAAATATTTTATGTGGTTCAACAATTTCTTACCAATTATTCCATGAACAACGCATTAAACTAATAATAGCCGAATTCATACGTAAACTCATACTTGAGCCACTTTGAGAGCAACGACCAAGACTTAGACTCGTATTCTTTCCGTCCCATTCAATTGTATACGTTCTTTTTCATTGCTCGGCACAATTTTTTCAGATTTTTGTAAAATATAATTTTATAAATTATTTTTAAATTTTTTTCATAAAAATATACATATTATATTTTTATAAAAAATGAAATTTTTAAAAATAAATTGCACAACTATACTTTATTGAAGTATTAAAATTCGTATCGCGTCTCTATTTCAATGTGTATTATTGGCCGAGACGGAAGGAGTACTTATTTTTCTACTCATGTTTAAACTTAGGAAAATATTTGATCGTATACAAAATCTTGTACTATATGTGAATATGTGATGAGTATAAATTGGAATGTCCTCCTTATCTTATATTTCCTCAATTAATAGCGTACGTAATTTTGTGCACATAATGCTACTCTTAAGCTTATTTCCCGAAGAAATGCTCAAGTTAAACACTTAAACTCCAGTTTGATAAAAGGATGCCTTGTTTATGTTTGTACATCTTCCTCTTGCTCTCCCACGGTGTCATGTCCGACATCTCCCCCGCGCCGGCATACATTCCTGCCGATAACATTCTCATCAACTGTGGCGAAGCTTCCAAGGACTACAACACTTCTCTGGATGGACGAGAATGGGACACAGATTATCTACCAAAATTTACACCATTACCTATAATCACTTCCATAGCTCCACAGCTGCGCCTGCACCACAAAGAGCTTATGTAGATGAGCAAGTCCAATAGGTTACCTATATGATGTCCTAAACTCACATTTAGGTAATGTGTCAAAAAAATGCACTCCAACACTATCCTAGTGTTATCCTAAATCACTAGCACAACCTTGATTCTCCTAGCCATTAGCTATTTATAAGTAACCCCTAGTCATTACCTATTTAATATTTAATAATAAAATAATCATCTCTCTCCTTCTTTCTTTGTCTATTCTCCCCTTTTTCCCTTCTCACTCTCAAATTTATTATTAAAATAATCTTAGGAGAACACATATAGGGATTACTATTGGAGTTGACACTATAAATAGATTACCTAAATCATTAAGACATACTAGCACTCATTATTTTATATTATTTATAAGTAATAGGATAGGTAACCTATTGGACTTGCTCTTACTCCACAGCCCGCGCATCTCATTCTAAATTTACATATGCAATCCCTGTCTCCGACGCTGGTCAGAAATTTCTCCGCCTCTATTTTTACCCCACGTCTTATATTTTTGGTTTCGCGAGAAACGAGTCAATCTTTTCTGTGGATGCAGCAAACCACAATCTCCTATCTAACTTCAACGCCTTTCAACACCTGGAGCACGGAATACTCACTCTGGTTAAAGAATATGTCATCACAGTCAATCGAAGCCGTGTGCTGGAGGTGACTTTTACAGCTTCTCCAAACTCGTACGTCTTTGTCAATGGCATTGAAATTGTTTCCATTCCTGATGATTTCTACATCAAAGGAAATGAGGTTGCCGTTAAAATGATTGGTCAAATTAAGGGATTTTATGTTAATGATTCCTCGGCACTTGAAAAACTTTACCGGTTATATTTAGGAGGTGGTGAAATTTCACCAGGACAGGATACTGGAATTTTTCGCTCATGGAATTCAGACGAGCCATACCTGCTCGACATAGAATTTGCAGAGACAGCACATGACAGTTTTCCAATCAATTACACGTTGAACACTCCCCCCTACACGGCTCCTGAATATGTTTACTCCGGGGGACGGGAATCGTCATTGACAGAGGCGGACTTACAGGTAAGCGGGCCCAGCTCATGCTGGGTGAAAATTTCTAATTTTTACTGTCAATAATTTTACCGCTGGGTGAAAAATTAAAAAAATAATAGTGTTTTATTTATTTTGGACTTTGGAGTGGGTAACTTAAAATAAACAAAACGCAGTAACACATTACACACTAATAGTCTAACACAGAAATTGGGTGAGAGAGCAAGTCAGCAAGCGCGAGCAGCCGAGCACGGAGCACTATCAACTGGAGTTTGGAATTTGGATAATTGAATTGATATTTCAATCAACATTTAGAAGAAAGTAATTCAGGTAGCTTTGTTACAAGTTTTGACTTGTTTTATATTAAGTATACAAATTGTAGCCTAACTGTTTGATAGAATGCATCAAAGAAAATTGAAGTTCTGAATTTACACAAAGTTTTTATAGTTGTGTTATGGGATTAAAGGCATAACTTTTATCAGTATCAGTATTTCTTGGTTGCTAAACACTTGAGTGTGTTTAATTTTTTTTACCTAACTTCACTATCTCTTGACTCTTGTTCAAAATTCTGGTTGTAGGATGTCTGATCAACGGTCGAAAAAAAGAATGAAGTCACTATTTTCTTTTTACAAGAGAGAAGGGGATTCTACTGAAGCACCAACACCTAATAATCCTGCGCCAGTGACTCCTGATTCCCCAAATTCTTTGCCTAGAGATGAAATGGAAATCATTGTTGAGGCTCCAAAAACCCCAACTGTTCAAACTGATCCAGGATTACGTGATTTGATATGTACATTTCCGGTAAATCAGCAAGATCGTATAAGAAAAGAGTATCTACAATTGGGTCCTTGTCAACCAAAATTGCAAAATTACCCAACAACTTTTGATGGACGCGATAATCGTCGTTTTCAACATAGATGGTTTTCATTGTTTCCTTGGTTGGAATATTCAGTTGCAAAAGATAAAGCATTCTGCTTCCCTTGTTTTCTTTTTGAAAAAAATCCACCAAAGTTTCCTTTGTTCACAACTACAGGATGTTGTAATTGGAGTAGAATGTTGGCTGGGAAAAAAGGAATTTGTGAGCAGCATGTTGGACAAACAAATTCTTTACATAAAAGGAATGTTCAGAGTTGGGCCGATTTGCTAAAAACATCTCAACACATTGATCGAGTGATCGAGAAACTTCCACCAGAAATTGTGAGGCAGAACAGGTTGCGTTTAAAAACAACGATAGCAGCTGTTAAGTATCTTGGTAAAGAAGGATTGCCCTTTAGAGGTCACGATGAATCTTCCAGTTCTAGTAGCAGAGGGCATTTCATTGAGATGATAAAGAGTTATGCAAGTCTGGAGAATGAAATTGCTAAGGTGGTTCTTGAAAATGCTCCCAAACATGCCATGTACATAGCACCATCGATTCAGAAAGAAATTTTAGATATCATTGCAACTAAGATTCGAAGTAAAATTCGACAAGAAATTGGAGATTCCAAGTTCTGTATCCTAGTTGATGAATCACTTGATGTATCTCATAAGGAGCAAATGGCAATTATTCTCAGATTTGTTGATCAAGAAGGATATGTTCGAGAAAGGTACTTTGAAATTGTTAGTGTTAAAGACACTACTTCTATTACTCTCAAGGAACATATATGCTCTGTGCTTTCTACAAACAAACTCCAAGTGCAAAACATTCGTGGTCAAGGATATGACGGAGCTAGCAATATGCGTGGTCAGTTTCATGGACTAAAGACATTATTCCTTCAAGACAATCCATATGCATATTACGTTCATTGCTTTGCTCATCGGTTACAATTAGCTTTAAATGCATGTGCTAGAGATGTTCCTGATATGCATATATTTTTTCAAATGCTAAGCTCCATTGTCAATTTTGTCGGATCTTCATCAAAGCGTACTAATCTGTTAAGAGATATTCAGGAAGCAGAACACTTAGAAAGTTTAGCAGATGGAAATCTTGAGACAGGAAAAGGTCTTAATCAGATTCGCAGTTTAAAAAGAGCAGGTATGACTCGATGGGGTTCTCATTTTGCTTCTGTTAATACTCTGGTTCATATTTTTGACGAGGTTACTCAGCTACTTGAAAGTATGATGATCGACAAAGAACTCGCAGGAAGTGTAAGAGGTGATGCAAAAGGTTTTCTTAAAGCATTAAGGACATTTGATTTTATATTTTGTTTGTTACTTACTAACAAAATCATGGGTATAACAGATTTACTTTCTCAAGCATTACAAAGACAATCACAAGATATTGTTAATGCTATGAATTTGACTTCAAGTACAAAGGCACTTCTGCAAGAATTGAGGGATCATGGTTGGGATGAGTTTTTGCTAAATGTCTATAAATTTGGAGAAAATCATGATCTTGAAATGCCTAAAATGGATGCATCCTACTCAATGGGGACTGGTCGTGGTTGTCAACAACATGATTTTGTCACAAATGAACATCATTATCATTTTAGCATGTTTAATGTGATTATTGATGTCCAAATGACAGAGCTAAATGACAGATTCACGGAGCAAAGTATAGAACTGCTTGTTTTGAGTGCTGCATTGGATCCTAAAGATCACTTTAAAAGGTTTGACATCAACAAGATTTGTGAACTTGCAGAAAAGTTCTATCCAGGAGACTTTGATGCATCAGAGGTACGTGCTTTAAGACTACAATTAGAACATTATAGATGTCAAGTAGTTTCCCATAAAGATTTTCAAGATTTGTCTTCTCTTGCACAATTGTGTAGACAATTAGTTGAAACAGGCTTAGCTAAACTTTTCCCCCTAGTTGATATATTGATTCGTTTGGTCTTGACACTTCCTGTTTCCACTGCCACTACTGAACGTGCATTCTCGGCAATGAAAATTATAAAAACTCGGCTTAGAAACAAGATGGAAGACGGATATCTTTCAGGTTGTATGATGCTTCACATTGAAAAAGAATATGTTGATGCTGTTGATTCAGAGGATGTAATTGATCATTTCGAGTCTATTGGAGAAGGAGATCGTAGAGCTCAATTTAGATAAGGTACTATGTTTTACTTGTAATTTATATGTTATGAAAAAATTCTGTCCGTGTTAAACAATTCCGCTGGGTGAATTATTTTGGTTAGATTCGCCACTGGTCATTGACCATGTCTTGGAGCTTTCAAGTTGATTCTGGTTTTAACTATCTATTAAGACTTTATTTTTGTGATAATTGGCGGGACGGCATTAATGAAAGTGTTTTTTCTATTTCCATTAACAATCAGACAGCCGAGCAATCTGCAAATGTTGTTTCTTGGAGCGGAGGGGAACATATTCCAGTGTATAGAGACTATGTTGTATTTGTGAGTGATAACCCAGATGATAGCGTATCTAAGCCATCTTTGTCGCTTGCCCTGCATCCTCGTCCCAACAAATTTTCCACTACTGAACCTACTGCCTTTCTGAATGGATTAGAGATTTTTAAGCTGAGTCAACCCGGAGGTAGCCTTGCTGTGGCCACTCATGAAATATTGGTTCAAGGCATCCAAGAACGTGGTACCTCTCACTCTATACACGTGGGCACTCTCGTAGGAGGCTCGCTGGGAGCGCTACTCTTGTTCCTATTGATAATTGGTTCTCTATTATTCAGAAGGAGAGAAGGAGAAGAAAGAAAACTCAGGACGTCAACAACAAATTCGGATCGGCTACCAAAGACATTTCTTTATTGCCTTCTGTTAGAAACCTGAAGTTTTCTGTGGAGGAAATAAAATTAGCCACCAACAATTTTGATGAAAATTTTGTTATTGAGACTGGAGGTTTTGGTAACGTTTATAAAGGGTATATGAAAAAAGGTACATGCCCTGTAGCGATCAAGCGGTTGAACCCATCATCACGACAAGGGGCTCACGAGTTTCATACAGAGATCACCATCCTATCAAATCTGCGCCACCGCCACCTTGTACCACTGATCGGATGTTGTGATGATACTGGAGAGATGATACTGGTTTATGATTATATGGATCACGGAACCCTCCGAGCTCATTTATATGGGGGAGGTAATCCCCCATTGTCTTGGAAGAAAAGGCTACAAATTTGCATAGATGCGGCAAGGGGACTGCATTATCTCCATGCAGGTGCAGAGCGCATAATAATCCATCGTGATGTGAAGTCGACTAATATATTGTTGGATGAGAAAATGGTTGCCAAGGTTTCAGATTTTGGTTTGTCGAAAATGGGTCCTAGTGATACGTCAGTCACACACATGAGCACAATAGTGAAGGGTAGTTTTGGATACTTGGATCCGGAATATTACCTAAGGCGACAATTAACTACCAAATCAGACGTGTATTCGTTTGGAGTGGTGTTGTTTGAAGTGTTGTGTGCTAGGCCACTGATTATGCAGGACTTGCCATATGAGCAGATGAATTTAGCTGAGTGGTCTCGAAATTGTTACAGGAATGGTCTACTTGGTGAAATAGTGGATAAGAATGTTGCGGGGGGGGGGGGGATTACAGTAGAGAGTCTTAACAAGTTTGGAGAGGTCGGATATAGCTGCCTAAGGGACCATGGGACTGATAGGCCTACCATGAAAGACGTTCTTTCGGGCCTTGAATCTGCATTGCAGCTTCAAAAGACTTTTGAAATGTTAGACCATGATAACCTCCTTTCAACTAATATTGTGGCCAATGCTACAATTGGCGAAGCGTCAACCTCAAGTACAGAAAGTGACGGATTCAAGTCTGGAGTTGGAAGTGTATTCTCTGATATTCTGATCACGAATGCACGATAAGGTTGACAGCATTGTGAAAGAGGAAAGAAGAGTACAAATTGAAAAGGCGGAAGAAGAAAATGATGAGGAATTGTAAGGCACTGGTTAAACTAGGTTTACACCTTTATAACCAGATACAATCGTCTGGATCCCATTCCCCCCTACAGTCGTGATGAACCTGCTAAACCTTCTATTGTACCAAATATTTAGATTTGGCGTACTCCTCTGTTCAAATTAAGTTAATCTTCTTGCTTTCTAATATAAATGATACGGTTGATATTTTAAAGGATCATGGTTTTTAGTTGCCACATACTCTCAGGCGCTCTAACTAATTCAACTCTCATTCATTATAAACCATAAACGAAGCTATCTAGTCACACTCTCATAGAACGTGTCGTACGATTAATTAGAAGTGATCAGTAATAGACTTGGTAAAGTAGCTGCTCATCAAAATCAGTCAAAATGCCAAGTTTTAATGGAGCCAGTTTGTAATTTGGGTACCAGATATGGCACATGTCAACTTTAAAGATCACTGACTATTGAGTAGAATGTTGTCAAGTTAGATAAAAAATTGAGTGAAATTAAATGTTAATATATGATGATAACTATTCTGATAAACATGCTCTATAATAAACCCGGATACATTTGTTACAGAGCGACAAACAGCTTAATAACAGTAATAATTACCTTGATTATGGAGAGCTGCAATGGCTTCTTCAACAGAAACGACCATGAAAATCGATCTCAATTAGCGTTGAAGCTGTAAATTATATCAAGTAACAGTTAGGTTAATATGTCACAAAATTCATACAGAGATGGTGTTAGAAAATGGAAAGTTTAAAGCATATTTTTTAATATGTTCTTGATGTAATTTCCGAAACATTTTCTTAGTGAAATCCATTGAGAAATAGAGTTGAATACAGTGGCTTGAAAGAGCTTGAAATGAGAATGTGATTCATTTAATCTGGACAAATGATAGATTCTGATTCATTGAATCTGGACAAATGAATCTGGTCAGTATATCTGACAGATACAGATTCATTGAACCTGGACAAATGAATCTGGTCAGTATATCTGACAGATACAGATTCATTGAACCTGGACAAATGAATCTGGTCAGAATGTCTGACAGATACAGATTCATTGAACCTGGACAGATGAATCTGGACAGTGTGTTGGTGGCTTGGCCTCACTATAAATAGTGAGCCTCGACACTTGAGTTGGAGCACGGGAAAAACACAAACACCATTCTCATTCTTCTCTCTTACCCTCTCACCCTCTACTCCGATATATACACATATACATACTGTTCTCGGGCGAACTGAGGTGTTGATCGCTGTTGATCGTACTCGTGTCTGTGAGCGGTTCGGTCTGTGCTGTTTTATCCTGGGAGCGATATTGCGACTACCCATCACAGCGTAGTGGGGCAATAATCACTTCAAGAACAGTCTAGTCTTCATCGAAGGGCTAGGCGACTCAGCTGTTCTGTATACTAATTCTAGCGACGGTGTAAGGTGCGCCTTTCTCTTCTTTTCTCGTAATTTATCAATCACTGATTATTGTGTATACGATCTTCGTGCATGCTATATTGTTGTGGTTTCGTTGGCCTACTCTTATTTATATAATATAACTGCTCTATACATTGTTGCTGTGATTTTCACTGTGACTCCCAACAATCTTGAAGTGATTATTTGTTATATTGTGTAAGTAAGCAAGATGGTTAATGAGATTGCGGATTCTGTTGTTGATGGTGGTGCTGGTTCTGGGTCTGGTGTTACTAGTAACATCGATTGGACTACGTATCGTTTCCTACAGCCCATCGATTTATCAGGTATTGCTGATAAATTCGGTGGGGGAGTTTCTTTTTCTCGCTGGCAGAAAAAGATGAAACTGTGGCTTACGGTTAAGGGTCTGTGGCCGGTGTTGCAGTATGAAAAACAAGTTGTGGTACAGGAAAAGGCTGAAACCCTTAAGGCCTATGCTATGTGGGAGGAAAAGGATGGGGTGGCTAGGGCTGCTATACTAGCAGCCTTAACGAACACTCTGTTCGATGTTTATTCATCTGACTCCTACACTGCTAAGACCTTGTGGGAGAAGCTTGATCAGACACACAATACTGACTCGCAAGGGTTGGAAAAGTATTCTGTGGCTAAGTTCCTGGACTTCAAACTGGTGGATACAAAATCCATGACTGAGCAGGTGCATGAGTTTGAGATGTTGGTGCATGCTTTGAAGGAGTCCGGAATGGACCTTTCTGAAAAGTTTTTGGTTATGTATGTGATTGAAAAACTCCCTAAGTCTTGGGAAGAGTTTGCACTCTCCCTGAAAAGGCAGAAGGGAGAGATCACTTGGACTAACCTGATGCTGGACATCTCTGTGCAAGAGCAGCACAAGTCCAAACAGGGACATGTGATGCCAACTGAATCTGGTAGCTCGAAGGTCAATGTAGTGACTGTGGGACAGAAAAGAAAGTCTGTCGCTAAGAAGGTGAACACTAAGCCCAAAACTGACAAGGGCAAGGCTAAGAAATCAAAGGCCGACAAACCATGTTGGTCTTGTGGACAGGTTGGTCATTGGAGTAAGGACTGTCCTGTAAAGAAAGCTAAGAAAGCTGAGGTGGTAGCACAAGCAAATACTGTGCTTGGAACCACTGATGGGCCTGTGCTTAACTTGGTTGTTGGTGAGGCTGTTGCTTCTGAAACCAATGACGGGTATGTTAAGTACAACCCTGAACTATTTTCCACTTATCTGTCTAATGAGTGGTTGATTGATACGGGAGCTAATGTGCACATTTGTGCTGATATTACTCTGTTTGTATCTTATCAACATGCTCATGGGATGACAGTGACGATGGGGAATGCTAGTGCGGCTCAAGTTCGTGGAATAGGAAACGTGGACCTGAAGTTTGCTTCAGGGCGTGTTCTATCCCTTACTAGAGTGCATCATGTTCCCGAGATTCGTAGAAATATTATTAGTGGAAGTTGTTTAGTTAAAAATGGCTTTGAACTTTCTTTAAAGTGTAATAAAGTAGTTATTACTCAGACTGGTGTGTTTTTTGGCAAGGGCTACTTGTCAGACGGCTTGTTTTTAATAAATGTGGAGCCTTTTTTAGGCGGTTTTATTAATGATATTGCTTCTCCTTCTGTTAATAATATTGAATCATCCGATTTGTGGCACTCTAGGCTTGGTCATTTAAATTTTGGTGCTCTAAAGAATATGATGAACTTAGAGTTGATTCCAAAGCATGCCATTGATAAGAAAACTAAATGTCAAGTATGTGTGACAGCTAAACTAACAAGGAAACCTTTTCATAGTGTGGTTAGGGATTCTGACTTGTTAGATTTAGTGCACTCGGACATATGTGAATTTGGTGGTGTGTTGACTAAGGAACACTGTAGATATTTCATTACCTTTATAGATGATTGTAGTAGATATTGTTATGTTTATTTGCTTAAACATAAAGATGAAGCACTTGAAAAATTCATTAGATTTAAAACTGAAGTTGAAACACAAACTGGTAAAGTACTTAAACGTTTGAGATCTGATAGAGGTGGTGAATATACGGGAAACACCTTTAGGTGCCGTTTGGAAACACAGATTTCATTTGAAATGTGGGATTTCAAATTCAGAATTTGAAATCCAGAATTTGAAATCTAAATCCATTGTTTGGGAATATTAGAATTTCAAATCCTGGATTTGAAATCCAAATCCACTGTTTGGGTTATTTAAGTATTTCAAAAGCTGAATTTGGAATTTAAACAAATTTTTACTTAAAAACTTAATCATAACTCCAAATTTAATCACAAATGCGTTCTTCAATATTTATCTAAATAATATTTTGAAGTAGGCGATACATGAGATAAATATTTAATCTCATTCAAAATTACAAATAAAATCCAAGATAAAATGAGTAAATATTTTATTATAACATGTACTTCACACTTATAATTCAAATATTACAAGCGATCTGTACTTATCTTATGATTTTAATACTACATAAACTTGCTAGAAAACACAAGTCACTTATTGGATCAAACAGACACACCCCCAGTTCCTTTATGCAGCTCAGGCTCAAGCCTGCATCTTCTTAAGAAGCTCAACATACACTTCAGGCTCCGGAACAAATTTCTTAGCAGCATCAGTCGACAGAAACTTGGTCACCCATCCGACGAGGCCCGGTGTTTTTGCCTCAGCCAGAACCTTGATGCCACTCATTTTCTCGATTGCCTTGATCCATCCAATGAAGCTTCCAACAGCAATATCAGTGTAACCAATGTTATCTCCCCCGAAGTAGCTCTTCCTTTTGCTACATGTCTCGAAAGCCTCCTCGGCACCAATCCTTCCGCTAGCTGCTCTATCAACGCCACCCTTTCGCTCTCTGGACTGGAACCACCTGCAATATGCGACAATATTAAGAAAAATCTTAAGAAAAATGAGAAAACTTCTACGCATTGTTAAAATAACGTACTTGCGAAATCAAAATTTAAAAATGTACCTTGTCATCAAAATACGCAGCCCAGAATCGCGCAACAACACGATCATAAGGATCAGAGGGGAGAATCGAGGAGCTATCACCACTCCACTTCTCATCAATATATTCAACAAATACAGAATCTAGTCAGACACACAAGTAAGACACTGACCACGCACCATACACACTACTTAACATACACTTTGAAATGCTTAGTAATCTGAAATGTGAAGAGCAAAATGATGATCAGTATTAATTATTAATTATCTTAGAAAAATGTGAACTTAGTAATCTGAAATACATGTCTGGTACAAGTTTATATTGCACAGACCAAAGCATCACAAGTAAGAAACATTTCAATATATTATCAGACCAAAGCATTGCATCACAAGAATATAATAAGAAACATTGATTGGTCAGACCAAAACATACAAGTGAGCTAATTATTGTCAATGTAGCATTGCAAATATATTATCTAAAGAATGCTTATTTGGTAATTGATACAGTACTATTTAAAATGCAGGATGCTGGCACAGACACTTGGTCCAGCAAAATTGCAAGACACATCATAAAGTTTGGAAACATTAGCATCGGAAAACAATTATTCCCAAAAACAACAAGTACAGAGTGACAAGAGGCATCGGAAATCTGTTGTACTGCTCAATTTAAATATATATCACCAAAACTGAAGAGGCAGAAGAAAATTCAAAAAAATATAATACCTATATTTGTAAATTGTTTAGCACTTGGGGAGACAAGGGGCTGCTTCTACCTGCCTCCATCAAAAAATATATATGAACAAGAGTTAGTTTATGACAAGGGGCTGCTTCTACCTACCTATATTTTGTTTTTTTGCTTAAGACAGAGTAATTCTAGCATTACATAATTTATCACTGCTTAATTTAAGAAGCACAACAACGTAAATGCATTTAAATGGAACTTTCTATCAAATCCTTCTCCTGCAGAACTTTGATTACAGCTTTAAAAAGAACAGAGCAGAGCAGATTACTGCTTCTCCTGCAGAACTTTGATATCTTCATCATTTGACCATACATTTGACCATATGAGACCGCTGCTACAACCACAATAAAACCCGCAACTATCGTAACTAACTCCATATCTTCATCATCCCTCAAACGTTTACACGAATCTCTTATGTTAACAAGTTTTTTCCACACCTTGGACTCTATTGCGTCGAAGAAGTTTAATCAGGAATCCAAGAAACTGAATATGAAAGGATAAGAAATTGAAATCTTGATGAAAGACAAAATCTTATTCTATTATTCTATTATTCGATGCAGTATAGTTGGATAAGGAAGAAGCTGACATGAAAATTTAGGAGTTAGCTGGAATTAGGAAGAGCTTTGACTACTATAATTTGGGCACCGGGCCTATATAAGAAAAGCATGTTTCTCTGTGTACAAACCGAGATCACACTAAAAAGCTAGAAAAACATTCCACCAAATTTCTAGACCGCATTATAGTTCTGGATATGACAGCCAGAGTTTTAGGAAATTGAAAGCAGCGATATCATGATTTAGGAACCAAGTAAAGGAGCAACCAAATTGTTAAAATCTTCAGATTCTATCATTTCCTTACCTTCTTTTCCTCTTTTAAAAACACAAATCAAGTTTGCATATAGCTGGTGAACTCCAAAACATATGGCTTAAATGTCAATCAAGTGTTGCCCCCCCAGAATAGTAAACTAAGACAGGGTAACTACAGACATTCTTAACTCTAAAGGCTGTGACATCTAGAAGATAATGCGACACAAGGATAAAGAAAAACAAACAACTTCAATGTTAAACCCTAATTACAAAAATGAGAGCAGTGAAATCAATTACACGCACATATATACATATAGATATCAAATTAAGGAATAAAATGACAACAATCAATGTATACAGAGAGAAAAGATGCGTATAATCCAATACTAGCAACGGAGAAGGATAGATGCAGAGAGGGAGAGGGAGAGGGAGAAGGAGGGAGAGAGGGAGGGAGGGAGAGAGAGAGAGAGAGAGAGAGAGAGAGAGAGAGAGAGAATTGCACCTTTGAATTTTCGGCGGAGACGGAATAATGGCAGGAGAGAAGAGGGGCGAGGGAGAGAATATGAGCGAGCAGCCCGAAGTGAAGGCATGGAGTTTGTCTTCTATTTTTTGATTTCAAATGACACTTTGCTGACTAGTATTTCAAATTATTTTGTTTTAGATTTTGTTTAAATTTGATGGAATTGAACAAATCCAAATCTAGAATTTATAGAATTTGCCAAACAGTAGATTTGAACAAATGCAGGATTTGAAATCAAATCAAGGTTACCAAACAGGGCATTAATGAATTTTGCAAGAGCAATGGTATAATTCATGAGGTGACTCCACCATATACACCTGAGTCTAATGGGGTGGCAGAACGAAAGAACAGAACTTTTAAAGATATGATTAACAGTATGTTGATTAATTCGGGGTTGCCTAAGTACATGTGGGGGGAGGCTCTGAATACGGCTTGCCATATTCTGAATAGAGTCCCTCTGAAACATATGGATAAGACACCTTACGAATTATGGAAAGGCAGGAAAACTAGTCTAAAGTATCTTCGTGTGTGGGGGTGCCTTGCGAAGGTACTTGTCCCTGAACACAAGAGAAAGAAACTAGGGCCGAAAACTGTTGATTGTATCTTTCTGGGCTATCTCGAAACCACTACAGCTATGAGATTTTTAGTATTAAAATCTGACATAGATGGTATAGTGGCAAACACGATAGTTGAGTTTCGTGATGCAACATTCTTTGAGGATGTGTTCCCTATGAAGACTGGTATACCTCAAAGTTCTTCCAGTGATGATCCTACTCACACATCTAGTTCTATTCCCGATCATGTGGAAAAGATGACAAATGTGGGGGCAGATCATGCTAGTAGCTTTACTCCTAATGAAGTTGAGGAACCTAGAAGGAGCAAGCGTGCAAAGGTAGTTAAGGACTTTGGAAGTGATTTTATCACTTACAATGTCGAGGACGAACCTTTGACTTTCCGACAAGCCATGGATTCTTCGGAATCTAGGCACTGGAAAGGCGCTGTGAAGAGTGAGATTGACTCTATTGTTTCTAACGGAACATGGGAGTTGGTTGACCTCCCTCCTGGGTGTTCTACTATAGGATGTAAGTGGATCTTCAAAAGGAAGATGAAACCAGATGGCTCAATAGATAAGTATAAAGCTAGATTGGTGGCAAAGGGTTTTAGGCAAAGAGAAGGTATTGACTACTTTGATACATACTCTCCTGTTGCAAGATTGACAACAATCCGAATGCTTGTAGCATTGGCTTCCGTAAATGGTCTTATCATCCATCAGATGGATGTAAAGACAGTTTTTCTTCATGGTGATCTTGAAGAAGAGATTTATATGGATCAGCCTGAGGGATTTGTTGCATCTGGCAATGAGAGGAAAGTATGTAAGTTAGTCAAATCCATCTACGGCTTGAAACAAGCTCCTAGAGACTGGCACAAAAAGTTTGATGACACTGTTTTGAGTTTTGATTTTATAGTTAATGATAATGACAAGTGTGTCTACTATAAGGTTAAAAGAAATGAACATATTGTGTTGTGCTTATATGTGGATGATATACTACTGTTTGGAACCAGTATTGAGATTATTAACGAGACAAAGAATTTCTTGAAAAGACACTTTGAAATGAAGGACATGGGTGAGGCGAATGTTATTCTTGGTCTCAAGTTGACTCTGTCAACTGAGGGAATAACCTTGTCACAATCTCATTATATAGAGAAATCTATACTTGAGAAGTATGGTTATTCAAATTGTAGAATTGCTAGTACACCATATGATCCTAAAGTTGCTCTTATCAAGAATGCTTCAGGTGTACCTGTGTCTCAGTTAAGATATTCTCAGATTATTGGTAGTTTGCAATATCTTGCTAATGGTACTAGACCAGATATATCATATTCTGTGTCTAAGTTAGCAAGATATACAAGCTGTCCAAACAGAACTCATTGGGATGCTCTAGATAGAGTACTTAGATATCTGAAAGGCACCATATATCTTGGGTTGCACTACAGGAGATATCCTAGTGTGCTTGAGGGATATAGTGATGCGAGTTGGATAGCTAAGAAGTCTGGTTCCAATGGAGTGACTGGATATCTGTTTACCCTTGCGGGTGGAGCAGTATCCTGGAAGTCGACTAGACAGACTATAGTAACTCGGTCTACGTTTGAGGCCGAGTTGTGTGCATTGGATGTCACGGGTACGGAGGCTGAATGGTTACATGGACTCATGTCTGTGTTACCTGTAGTAAGTCATCCGCTACCGGCAATTTCTGTTCATTGTGATAGCCGTACAACTATCGACAAGATCAGAAGTGTCAAGTATAATGCTAAAACAAAGAGACACATCCAAGTTAGACTTAAGTCTATAAGGGGTTTGGTGTCTGATCGGACTATTGCTATTGAGTTCATTGGAACTCAAGATAACATAGCTGATCCACTGACTAAAGGGCTTGAGCATGCTGTTGTCCTTAAGTCAAGGTTGGGGATGGGACTGATAACCCATCATGATTCATCTACAGCGGGAACCCAATACATCTGAGAGGAGATCCCTCAAAGTGTATTCAATGTGGTAAACAAGCTGTAAGGGTGGATCGGTAGTACCTTTAACTACAATGTAGATACTCATGCATCTGAGTCTATCCCCTGCAAACCTAAAAGGTACTGACACTGCAAGTATAGCAAGAGTTTTTAGAACTCTGAATGGGGTCAAGTCATTTGACGAGATGGTTGCAGTACATCTCTGGAGATGCCCAGCTAAGCGAATGTAATTGTGAGGTCGCAATTAGAGGAAAGGGTTATTCCTTGAAACATTCGACGAACAGGATCGAGACACGACCATTAATGTCTCAAAGCCGTAGATCGGCACCATAGCCTTTGACTTGTCGTCGTCTATGGAGTGTGGTTACACCCAACGGATAGAGATTCAAGGAGAAACAATCCATCTATATCCGGTAGCCATCGAAGTAGGGGACTTAGGAGGGTTCAAACCCGGAAGGGTACCTACTCTGAAAAACAAGTCATGATGAGGACTAATATGCATATCTATATGGATTTGTGGGGGATTGTTAGAAAATGGAAAGTTTAAAGCATATTTTTTAATATGTTCTTGATGTAATTTCCGGAACATTTTCTTAGTGAAATCCATTGAGAAATAGAGTTGAATACAGTGGCTTGAAAGAGCTTGAAATGAGAATGTGATTCATTTAATCTGGACAAATGATAGATTCAGATTCATTGAATCTGGACAAATGAATCTGGTCAGTATATCTGACAGATACAGATTCATTGAATCTGGACAAATGAATCTGGTCAGTATATCTGACAGATACAGATTCATTGAACCTGGACAAATGAATCTGGTCAGTATATCTGACAGATACAGATTCATTGAACCTGGACAAATGAATCTGGTCAGAATGTCTGACAGATACAGATTCATTGAACCTAGACAAATGAATCTGGTCAGAATGTCTGACAGATACAGATTCATTGAACCTGGACAGATGAATCTGGACAGTGTGTTGGTGGCTTGGCCTCACTATAAATAGTGAGCCTCGACACTTGAGTTGGAGCACGGGAAAAACACAAACACCATTTTCATTTTTCTCTCTTACTCTCTCACCCTCTACTCCGATATATACACATATACATACTGTTCTCGGGCGAACTGAGGTGTTGATCGCTGTTGATCGTACTCGTGTCTGTGAGCGGTTCGGTCTGTGCTGTTTTATCCTGGGAGCGATATTGCGACTACCCATCACAGCGTAGTGGGGCAATAATCACTTCAAGAACAGTCTAGTCTTCATCGAAGGGCTAGGCGACTCAGCTGTTCTGTATACTAATTCTAGCGACGGTGTAAGGTGCGCCTTTCTCTTCTTTTCTCGTAATTTATCAGTCACTGATTATTGTGTATACGATCTTCGTGCATGCTATATTGTTGTGGTTTCGTTGGCCTACTCTTGCTTATATAATATAACTGCTCTATACATTGTTGCTGTGATTTTCACTGTGACTCCCAACAGATGGAATCCTGAAACCTAATTACCACGTTACAGTCTTACAGACTTACCGGGCATGGGACTGAAAATTCCCTTTGAAAGCTTAACAAAGAATATTCATTTTCAATTCCCTTTTGAGTTCTAAACATTTCATTTCAAAATTTATCAAACATCTTTTTCTCACTGTCACTGACTCACTCGGACAACAGTCACCTGCAAACAAAACCAGCGAGCTGATGACCATTAATTGATAAATATATGATTGATTAAATTTGAAAATCAGAAGAAGAAAAAACAAGATAAAAGTCCGATCATCGATCAAACTGATAGTCTGATACCTTATCAAGTATAAGAATTTTCGAATTCACTTAAGTGGTGTTTAGATTAAGGTTGAGAATGAGAATCAGGTATGGGAACCCAGGTAATGAGAATGGAAATGGCACTGAAACCAAAGACATGCGAAGGGTATAATTTAGAGCATTTTGAAGGGCTAAATGAGCTGTTAATTTCAAATTTAAAGAGTAAGACAAGAAACAGAGCTTCAATGGGCTCCTTGATCATCATCTCTCCTCTCTTTTAAAGAGCATGTAGGAGCTATTAGCATTTTTTTCATGAAAATAATATTACTTTCCCTTCAACTTTACCACTAACATTTCTCTCTTTTTATTTTTCTCACTCATTTATATGAATAAAATATAAATAAGAAGTAAGTATAAAAAGAAGCATCGGAGATAAAATCTTTTTTAATGACTTAACTCAATAGGAGCCAAATATTATATTATATTTTAGAGAGTGATTTAAGAGCACCATTGGAGCTTAACCACACCTAAAAAGATTGGGATTCCCTTTCCATGAGACAAAATAACTAATCCAAACACTTATGAATGAGATCTAGGTTCCCATCCTGTTAACCGGGCTCATTGACCATGAACCAATCACCACATAAATCATTTTGACATACTTCCAATTGAATACCCCTCAAAGTGTTATATTTATAGTGTACGTAAAATGAGTAAAGAAAGAGAATAATACAGAATCCTAGCTTGGACACAAAATCGCAACGAACCGCGTATTCTCAACTCGGTTAAAATCATTCTTTCCCCGTGTATTTCGCAACACCCTGTTGAGACATTAAACAAAACCAAGCAAAATCTTTGTCTTTCTTTGTTTCTTTAATCTCCTCTCTTACAAATATCTATTTAAATCTATATAAGTATAACATAAAAAGGTAATCAGCCAGTGCCACCACCTTTGTTGTTTCTTCCTTGTTAACGCAATCCCCATTGTTTCCACCATGGCTCCCCTTTAATAATCAAACAAAAAACCCATATCCCCATCTGGGTACGGGTCCATTTTTGATGGGTTTGGGTCGGAGCTAATGGGTTGCGTTTGTTCCAAGAAATCATTAACAAGAAGAACAGCAAAAAAAAGTCCTGATTCTTCTCCTGATCTTATTGTTCAATCTACTCATGACATTGATTGGACCCTTAAATCCAGTTCTGGCTCTTTTTCTAAAGCTGGATTTAGTGGAACATTGGATAAGATCAAGGAGGAGCCTGAAAAGGAGAATGATGATGACAAAAAATTATTAGTCTCGCAAAATCAAAAATCAGGGAATTTATCTAAGCCCCAAGGCTCCGGAAGGAGCTCTTCTTTTAGCATAAGAAATGGAGGGAGGTTTACGCAAGGAGAAAATGTTGCGGCAGGGTGGCCTCCTTGGTTATGTGCTGTAGCTAGCGAAGCGGTGGAGGGATGGGTGCCTCTTAAGTATGACAGGTTTGAGAAGCTTGAGAAGGTAATCTTGATTTTTTTGAAAATATTTGTTTTTAATTATTTTGCATTTCGTATGTTGCATGTTATTAGATTCTGATTTAAAATCGTTCTTAGTGCACAAGACTTGCACATGGTCCGGGAAAGGTCCCAAATTATGTAGTCTTACTCTTATTTGTCATGAAGTTTTTTTTTTAGGGTTTAGATCCTTGACAGAGCGAATACAGAGTAGAGTTTACCATTTGATGAGAAGTTGCGCTAATTCAATTTCTGAGTATTGTCAAACAGTTTGTTATCATAGCTTGAAATTGCATTTGAATCTATTTGAAGACCATGTTCGGGTTATACTCAAAATAAAAATGAATTATTAAGATGGGAACTGGGAAGTATTATGCGCTTGTGTTGTTTTTGGTTGGGAAGAATAGAATGGAATGATTAAAAATAAATGAAAATAGTGGAGGTAGGTGGAAAATATTGAAAAAAGTTTAAATGAGTGCAAAATTGTTATAATGAGATTTGAGAAAAAAATGAGTATAGGAAGGAACATTCCTTCTCAAATTGGGGCTGTGATGTTTAGCATAGGGTGTAAAGAATGGAATGGAGGAAGGAATGAAGTTATAAACATTTACCCATAACATAGTGCAAATTTCATTCCATTCCTTCCATATTCATTCACCCCAACCAGACACAACATTGGAGTATAATTTTAGCATGTATCTACAAGAACTAGTATATTTCAGTTATGTAAACTTTTATAGGTTTAACATCAGCTCTTTTTGAGGATCCATAACTCCTGGGGCAAAAAACTACCATATCGTATTTTTCTGTCAAATATCAGTATAGATAGAGGTGGGATAAATAAACTTTGCAGTTTACCAGTTATCATACAGTAATCAAAGCCTTAACCTCATCAAGTTTGGATTTCTAAGGGTCTTGTTTTTAGTGTACTAAGTACAAGTTGTGGCGTTTTTGCTTAGTCTACAGGAATGCCAACACGTCTAAATCTTATAATTGACTATGTTGTCTGATATAGATTGTCATATGATCACTTCACTATTTACATCAGTACGGTTTAAAGAGCTCATTTCTAAAATGTAGATAGGACAAGGTACTTACAGCAGTGTGTGGCGTGCACTTGATACTGAAACTGGTAAAATGGTGGCTCTGAAGAAGGTGCGGTTTGACAATTTCACACCAGAAAGTGTAAGGTTCATGGCACGTGAAATCACAATTCTCCGAAGGCTTGATCATATAAACATTATGAAATTAGAGGGGATCATTGCTTCAAAATTATCATGTAGCATATACCTTGTTTTTGAGTATATGGAACATGATCTCGCTGGTCTGTTATCATGTCCTGACATCAAATTTACTGAGGCACAGGTTTGTTCTTTTTCACCAAAATAAGTGTTCAGAATATATCAAGTTACCCTTTGAATGATTTTTCTGCATATCTGATGTTGTCAAGAAATCAAGATTATTTAGGGTTGTAACATCCATCAGCTTTAACTCAAGAGTCAAGATCAATAAATGATTTCTTTTTTTAATTGCGAGCAGATTAAGTGCTTTATGCGCCAGCTACTATGTGGACTTGAGCATTGCCACTCACAAGGGATAGTGCACCGGGATGTCAAAACATCTAATATATTGGTTAACAATGATGGAATTTTGAAGATAGCAGATTTTGGTCTGGCAAACTTTACTGCGCCATATAATAAAGAACCTTTAACAACTCGTGTTGTGACTCTATGGTATCGTCCTCCCGAACTTCTACTGGGCTCAACTAAATATGGGGTATCTGTGGATCTCTGGAGTGTGGGATGTGTATTTGCTGAGCTTTTCACCGGGAAGCCCTTTCTCAAAGGGAAAACTGAGGTGATAACACTCAAATTATCTCTTCCTTTCTTATGTTGCTATGCTATGTAACACATTTTAACTTTGAATTGAAATTGGGTTTGTAAACTGTAGAGAAAGTTTATCTGCTGCTCGTTTTTAATTTAGAGAATGCATTCTTTGTTGGTCTAACTTAGGAGCAGAGGAACAACTTACCCTCCCTAAACCGCTTTACATGTGGAATGCACCTGGCATTTTTGACTTAATTTGGTATTGGTCTACTTAGGAAAAGGAAAGGTTTCTATGCTACATTTTTTAGATTCGTATGTGCTTTGTGTTCGAGGAGGAGATAGGATGGCTGAACTGCCATCACATGCAAACGCTTCTTCCCTATATGATGAGAGACGTATACAAAATTAATAAAGTAAAACATAGATATATCATTTCCGAGGAAGAATTTTGAACAGGGAATGTCCTACTTTTGCTTTATTACAAAATAAACAATGGACACTGTTAGGTCTCTGCGGGGTGGTCTTTCCGTGCATTCACAATTATCAACTCTCAGTTATGTTACCACATTGAAGCAGAAGTCCCCTAATTATTTTAGCCTTTTAAAATGTTCATTTGATGCATACACAGGTCTCTCAATTTGATTTTGTGTCTTGGTCTTCTGAAATGTTCATTAGATGCATAAACAGGTGTCTCGATTCGATTTAGTTTCTCTAAGTTCCTTTACCATATCCACAGGTTGAACAATTACATAAAATATTTAGGCTTTGCGGTACTCCTACTGAGGAATACTGGAGAAGGTACAAACTTCCGCTTGCGACAATGTTTAAACCCCAGCATCGCTATGAAAGTATGCTTCGAGAGAGGTGTAAAGAATTTCCAGAAACGTCTCAGCATCTTATAGAAAGTTTCCTTTCCATTGAACCACATAAGCGTGGAACAGCTACTGCTGCACTTAATTCTGAGGTAACCTCGTGGATAAGTTAGTAAACTGTAAAATATATTGTAGCATGACGCGAAAACTGCTTCTATATTGTTGAAAGTTTGAAACCCAAATTCTATTTAAATATTTAATGCTGCTCAATTCTTCATCTCATTATTTTAGAAAGAATGTCATATGTTATTATATTTTATCAAGTTCACTGATCAGAAGCCTTTGTGCTAGACAGTATTTCAATTCAACGCCTTATGCATGTGATCCGTCAAGCTTGCCAAAATACCCACCCAACAAAGAAATTGATGCAAAGCTCCGCGAGGAAGAAAGAAGGTAGCTCTTACACTCATGATTATTTAACCTTAAAGGGCTTGAGTGAAGTTTATGGACTCGAATAGATTACGGGCTGAAAATTTTCTATTACAAATAATCACCAAGTAATTCTATTAGAGTACTGCTACTACTTTTAATCTAGTAATATGTACAACCAGTTCGGGCTATCATATTTATATCAGATTGCTGCTGCTGACAGAGGTATAAACATGACATGATCACTTTCCTTCTAGAGTCAAAATAAAGCTTCAGTAGAATAAAGAAAAAGCAAAGTGCTAAGGCATTTTAATTGATGCTATTATTTTCATTTCTATACCTTAGACAGTGTTGTCATGGAATGTTTTCGATCAAATGGTTCCTTAAAACTGAAGTATATCACCTGTGGTCTCAGGAAAAACGCTTCCAGAATGCGTGCATCTGGACCATTGAGAAATTCAGTTGGAGCTTCAAGGAATTCCAGTAGAGAGCGCCAACCCTTGCAAGAATCAACCACGTCAGAACAGAAACAGGTTCCCCTCTCTCTGTGAGTTATAGTTTTAGACAGAAGTTTGCTTCCCACTAAATTAAGTATTCTTATCCTATGTGCCAAGGAAAAAGGATCCAGGGATTCATTGAATTCTGATTCTGCATCTGAAGTTAGTCAAGTGACTGAGATGTCTCAATCAAATAGAACACTCTCAGTACCAGTGGCATCAGAATCCAGGGACAAAAGGCAAAAGCAGGATTCTGCTTCCTCAATATCACATGGAAGGAAAACTTTGAAAGCTCAAACCAGTTCTGCAGACCAAAACGCTATGCAAAATAACATTGAACATTTGAGTGAAGAGAAGCCTCCTTTAAGACACCGGGTGAACAGTTCAAAGCGTTCAATGAAAAGGGAACAAGTTCGCCCTCAGCAGCAAAATTCGCTTGCATGGTCTGATATTGATACACCAGGGAATTCATATGGAGTTAGTACCTCCTCTTTGCAGCACTTTTTGTTTTAGTTTTCCGAAACTTTTAGACTACTTTTGATTAATGGAAGTGGGATAATTTATTTATTAAAATGGTACAGAATAGGATGGACAAATAATCTGGATATATTCACATTGAAGGAAAGTCCAGATATATTCACATTTATTTATCATCTATCAGTAGTTATTTGTTTCCCTGAACATAATTTCATCTGGCTTGTTGATATGTACTAGGAAAGGAACGCTGAGATGAAGGGAAGGAGTTCATTCTCAGGGCCATTGACACAATCAAGCAGAAAACGTGGAAGCCAAGACGGACATACTCGTCAAAGTGCTAATCATCCATCGCGTTTTCATAGAGGTACATTTTACATAAAAATGAAATCGCAGGCATTCATAATATTTAGAATGAGCAGGAAATGAAAATGGAAAGAACTGCGGTTGATTGTTGGTGCAGGAGTATAACAAATCTGCAGAAACATCATCAAAGCTGTCAAGGCTATTGCAGCACACCGGAGGCTTAGAAATGCTCCACTGTTAAAATTGTTTGCTTATAAGCCTAGTATTGTTACTGGATTTACAGAGTAAAAACGGTGGAACACTTCAAAATTTTTGATTCACCTTGACAACATTGAATCCTTGTTTTTGGTAATTCCATTCATTATAGTTCATTTGATACATTTGTTTTCCAGGTTCATCTCATTCTTTTAAGCCAATTTTGTTGATTTACAGCGAACACAAGAATGTAATTCAAAATTTAACTTACATTAATTTTGCATAGTTTAACTTATCTTATTTTTTTAAAGAAAATATTTATTTTCGTATCTTATTTTTTAAAATAAATATTTATTTTCATAAATAATTCAAATAAAAATATACATATTTTTGTAAAACAAGTAACCGAGCCCGTTTCGCTGAACTTAAAATTATGATTTATAACGTGGCTTAATATGATAAACTGAGAGTCTAAAATATCAATTCGTATAATTTTGATTTATCAATTACTTATGAGTTATTAAAAATATAATAGTAATAAAATAATAATATATTAATAAATATTAACAATTATCTTTTATAATAATTTTATACATTTTTGTAAATCAAATTTCAAAAATAAAAAAACCATTAAAAACCTCTGACTTATAAATAGAAATTTGATCTACAAATTCCTATACAAAGCTTGAAAAAAAAAGGGCCAAATATACCCAAAATATCCTTCTCAGTACATATTGATTTTATGAAAATAATATCCAGATATTTATATTTTCCGGAAATAACCGGTGAACCCAGACACGCCCTCAATGTCACCGATTATGAACCAATTCAAGTCCTTGCAGATTATATTTTCAAATCCGAAGTTACCACACATTACTCTTCAATTCAAAGATATCTATTCAACAGGACATCTCGTGCTGAAAATTTTAAGCCAGGTAACTTAAGTTAGGGTTCATGTCACAGCGGCACGGGCATGCCAGATTGGGCATGCCAGACTGGGCATGCCCTAGGCACGCCTTTTGTCCATTTGGCATGCTTTTTTACTAATTTTTTATATAAATAATAAAATTTATATAAATATTATATCTTATAAATATTGAAAATTTTAAATATAGTCCAACTTCATAGTTAAATATTAGATAAACTACTAATATAAGTTAGTATTGTACTAAGTTCGGTTCTTAATATTTACTAACTTTTGTTATATTTGTAAGTGCACTTTAGTATCAATCCTGTAATGATGCAGCAGTTTTTGCTATATTTAATGGAAAATGGCATGCCATTTGGGCATGCCTTTTTGTAAAATACATGCCTATAGGCATGCCAGTGAGAACTGCCGTGACATGTACCCTAAACTTAACACATACATACAAATTTTCTCCCATTCAAGATCAGTAATCCAGATCCAAAGCAACATCTATTTACAACACCATCAAATAACAAAACACAATTTCATCACTAATTTAAAGATTTAAATAGGAAGAAAAAGATGTAGGATGAGGAACCCAGATCGCTTTAGCTGGAAACGAAAGCAGCAAAGACGAGCCTGGGATTTAATCCAGTGAATGTGCGCCTATCACACGACGGAATCGTGCGCCACAATTATAACCTCACTCGTGGAATACCACGCTACCCCTTCTTTTCCGGGGACAGCGCTCGGCCTAAGGCGCTTTTCTCCTCTTCTTCTCGCCCATCTTTTTCATTATATACCCGCTCTTCAACCCTAATTTCTTTCTTCTTCTTATTTCTTTCTTTACTAAAACCTATCAATCAATATTCAATATTCAATATAAATATAAATATAATAAATATAAATAAATATTAAATATTAAATATTAAATTTAAATATATATATATATATATAATCTTAATAAATGCTAGTGAAGGCCCTAAAATACTCCTTCAAATACCCATAACATTTGCCTGATCCGGATAACCCATTAACCCGTTACTTCTGTTTCTCGCGTGCTTATCTTCAAACTGATTTGATCGTGCATCAACAAGCGGATATTCTGTTACCAAAATTTCCGACTCCTAATTCAAATTTTGAATACAGTCTTCAATAGTATGGATCATATCTTCACGCCGTCGGGTCATATCTTCGATCTTCGAATGTTTGCATAGACATCTTTGAATAGGGCAGTGTGTTCTTCCCAGGCATGGAAAGCGACGGTGTTACTACACCGGCAGCGGAATGTATACATCCATTTACACATGTAAACACCGATCTATTGCTGATTTTTGGAATTCTCCATCCCTCTCCTGCGTCGATTTTCCCCGTGTGCAGGTCTGAAACAATCTCCTCTGCATCCCGTTTCTCTTTTTTCATAAGTTGTCATTTATGATTTCTAATATATGGTTTCTATAATTAAGAAACCATAAAGTGTTTGTTAGAACGCCTGAAATAAATTGTTTGTTCTGTTTGATCCATTTAATATTTTTGTTCCATCAGGTCTCATTGGCGAATTTGATGAAGCGATGAACGGATGCTAATCCTGACATAAGGCCTGAAATTGATGAGGCTGTCACTATGATAGAGGCTATTGACACATCAAAAGGTGGAGGAATGGTTCCTGGTGATCAGCCTCAAGGCTGCCTCTGACTCCGTAGCCACCAAGGTCCATGAAAGCACTACAATTGCATTTTTAAACACAAGCACACAAGGTAGATTGAGTATAACGAATATATTAAAAAGAGATGGTTTTCATAGTCGAGAAGATTCGGAGGATGTTGGGCACAGAACCATGGAGCTATGCTACATATCTTTATGATTGGGTACTTGAATACACATTGTGTGCTTCTTTGACAGGTGGATTGTGGTGCTGATGTTATTGTCACACAACTTTTCTATGATACTGATATCTTGCACTTATTTTTGGGTAGTTTTCTTGGGCTTTAGTTTGAGACTAATGTATATATCAATTTGAGTTGGTTGTTCATTATGTATTATGTATGTTCTGTTTTAGACTTGACCTGAGACCTCGCCTTGATTGTATGATTTCTGGAAGAGGTAGTGTGTACTTTAAAGAGAGAATTTATGTAACAGGTTTTAGTTTTGCACATTTGTTCGATGCATGAATTTTTAGTATGTTTTTAAGTGAGAGTTGTTAATGTCAAGCTGCAAATTGATGAAAAAATAAACAGATTTCATTGATGCTTGCATTTTGAAAAATGGGTGCATAATCTCTATGATAACAAAGGGACGCAAGTTTTACGTATGGTTATCTGCGATACGTTTTTTTGCAAGTTATTATGCAACTGATCAACGGATTTTAAGCGAAGCAGATCACCTGTTATGTGTTAAATCTGTTTAATTGGAAGTTAATGTCACAAAAGATCGCAGAGATCTCCGTCTAAAGCTCCGGGACAAGAGCACTCAAAGTCAACTCGAGAATGAAGGTATTAGAGATATGTTAATATGGTTAGCTAATAATAGCCTGCCTTATCTCTTTCCTTAATTTGGATGGCAGCTTTGGAAACAATTTAGTTGGTGGTACGTATCAATTATTTGTGACAATTTCGTTGAATCCTCTGAATATATTCTGGGCTGACATTCATATAGAAACCAGTGTATTATTAGAATTAATATTTTTAGAATTCTGTTTTCGCAGCTCGGATACGTGTACCCGAATCATCAGACTTCGTTCTTGAAGGAGGTAAATATATTAAGACCTTAAATATGGTTAGTGATGAACGTATACTCTCCGCCATTTACTTTAGTATTAAAACCTCACCACCTCTATCTTATATTCTTTTAATTTGTATGATTTTGTCATATGTATTTTGTATGATTTTGTTTTAGTTTTATTATGTGAAGGAAACTATCGTTAGAAACTTGGAATATATGTGGTAGGTTCAATTATTGAGCTATTTTACTTGCATGATCAAGGGTCCCAGCAGTGATTCCAAAGGCGTATATAGGACAGAAGGATCTACACAGAGGTTTTACCATCATATTATCAAGATTCAGAATTTAATTATGTATCTAGGTATAAAGCATAGGCTGGTGACCAGAATATGAATACAGTACTTGGCTTAAAAAAGTAAAAGGTAATGAAAGTACAAATAGTCGAATAATATCAGAAAATGGTGAAAATATGAATCCTAATATCCTAATCTCTAGACCAGAAGATGTCACCAAGATTGTCTCTGTTTTTTACAATCTCCAGAGGTAGTGCCATTTACTTTAGTATCAAAACCTCACCACCTCTATCTTATATTCTTTTAATTTGTATGATTTTGTCATATGTATTTTGTATGATTTTGTTTTAGTTTTATTATGTGAAGGAAACTATCGTTAAAAACTTAGAATATATGTGGTAGGTTCAATTATTGAGCTGTTTTTTGTGGATGGATAAATGATATAATGGGTGAAAGAAACCAATCTTGCCAGCTCATATTCTATGTTTTATTGGTGTAGTACAACTGGGATGAATATTTGTAGGTTTGGGTGTGGGATTTGCTTCAATGACTGCTCTTTTTACATTCCTGAAGCTTCGCCTGCTAGAATCAGTGTTGGTTTAGATAGTGCAAGTGATTTGTAATTTACGTTGGCAATGTTTGTCCAATCTTATAAATTTAACATTCATTAGGGTGTGATTTGCTTAATTTTTATACTCCTTCTGTCCTTCTCATTTCTTTACACTTTTTTTACATTGCTCGACACGCATTTTAAGACGCATATTAAACATAGGTTCATAACTTTTTTTTAATATTTTTCTTTTTCGTATAAAAGTTTAGATAGTAAATTATTATTCAGAAGAAAAAAAAGTTCAAAATAATTTATCAAACTATATTTTATATGAGTATTAGAATGTGTGCCGAGCTCCCGTCCCCCAATGTAAACAATTGAGGGGGACGGAGGGAGTAGTTTTTAACATTTGTGGTTCCACAATCTTTCTTACAACATACATAATGTTATGAGGCTAAATACATTTGTTTTTCAATATTTGTATACAAGGCACCTGGAACTTGGCGTTGGACGCTTGGAGTGGATCAAGTTCCAAATGTTAGAGTGAGAATCTCCCAGGTATCTAGCTATATAATTGGTAACTCTCAAGCCTATAACTTATTTTACAGGCAGTCTCAATATTAAGGTGGTTGGCCGATTCTCAAACTACATTCAAAACCTGATCACATCGCAATGTGTTGTCATCAGAGGTAAAAAATATTTAAAAGGCAACTATATTAATATGTTTGTGTGTTTATCAGATTTTGTAGGTTTACTGATATATTTTATTTTTCTGTTTTGGGTGAGCTTGAATAATCTCTGCTCCAAAATAAAATGAAATAGGCCCTTGAATGGTTGTCTGATAAAAGTCTATAGGATGCTTCTTGCTTCATGACCATGGTCCTTAGCCGAGACATTGAGTTATCAAAGCTACACCTGGGAATTAAGGGTGATTGAATTGTTTTGATATCTTATAATTTGAATGTAGTAAATTAAAGATACTACAAGGAGATTAGAGCAATGTGAAGGATCGATTGTGAAGAGTCTATGTGTAGTGCTTAGTTGAACATATGTACTCCAGAGTTATAGCCTTCTCAAAAATATGATGGTGATAATAGTTAAGCATTTAAAACTGCATCAGAATCACCATATTGGATTCTTATATAATGAACACGTCACACCATCAACTTACAATTCCTTTTTCTTCTTCGTGATACAATTATAGGATCATATTTAGTTAGCTACTCAAATTTATCTAACTGGAATACTGGATATAATTGAGGCCATTCACCCTACTACATGAAGTTCACTCATACTAGGTCAAGAGTCAAGACATAAGAAAGACTGCCATAGTTTTGTTACAACATCGATATACAACTAAATTTCTATAAAAACAAAAACAATTGCTCAAGTAAGGAATGACCCAGTAGCAGCTCAACTGATTTTCCATTAAGCTCAGTAACAAGCCTTTCTAATATTACAGGACTTCATAAAAACAACTTTCATTTACTGAGGCTGCTGGCCATGTGGTGGAGGACCAGGTGGAAGTGGGGGATGCATTCCAGATGGCATACCAAAATTAGGAGGCAATGCTCCCATTGCCTTAATATTTTGATTCCCAGACTGCATTAAAAGAAATATAAAAAAAATTAAGAAACCTTCTCAACAGACGATGGTTCTCCAAACAAATATTAATGCGATGAGCATTATCTGACTACACGGTAGTTTTCAATTTAATCTAAGCTACATTTCTATCTCTTATGTCTAACCCTCTGCTTTGTGCATGAATATTTAATTCTCTATCACTAATTTTAGGATTGTGAGGTCAGGTGTGAATTTTTCCCATTTTAAAATATTGATAAACCTTATTTACACTTCTGGTATCTTCAGTTATGGGCCAAAATTTTATAAATGGGCAACTCTTAAATGTACTATGTATGTACTGTAGAGGTCCAGAGGGGTCAGGTAACCAAGGGAAGAATGATCATCAAAAGAATTTCAACCATAACTGTAGTCCTAATAACTTAACAGATAATTGTCGGCATCCTTCATAATATGATCATGATATATAATTTTAAACATGCAGTGTTGAGTAGGATTTAATAGCAAATAACCTGGAACGGGTTATGCCCTGGCATAACCTGGAACATCCTTTTTTTCTTTATTTTGCTCCTCTATCTCCACCCTCATCCTATAAATTTGAGTAGCCAACTAAATATGATCCTATAACTGTGTTCATTATATAAGAATCCAATATATTAGGAAGTTTTCAGAAATATGATGGTGATAATTCTCAAGCATTTGTGGCTTGATGGTCTATATATTAGGTATGTTTCTTCCTTTTTTAAGTTAGTATTCTTATTTCAGAATAATATCTGTTATGAGTATTCTTGCAGCATGATTTCATATTCCTATACAAATGATCCACACACAACAAACTTTATTGGCAAAGGAAAGATATTTGGAGATAGAGTGAAGAAGTGGATAACATTGAGCCAACCTAGAGTCATAGCTGCTCTTAGATATGATTCTGGATTTTTTACACCGGGAAGATGTTCTAAAACATGCAAAATCTACACTGCTAGAAATTCTGCTATAGAGCCTTATTTATAGCGCATAATGTGATTTAATGTCAAGCATATGCTGTTCAAAGGTACCATTCAAAGTATCAGGTAAGATCACACATTTTTCTTTAGTTTTATGCAACTCATCTGTTATTACAATGTATATATTTCATAGAGTAATTCTTTGTATTTTGTAATTTGGTAAAAGATGGGATTTTGTAATTTTGTAATCTGCTATAGTATCATGTTAATTATGTATAGATGTGTTGAAAATGATCAAATAGGGACTTTATTATTGCTTATTCACTAATATTGTTGATCTAGGTTCCAATATGAGACCAAATCTATAGGGGTACTCTGCAGCCTCCCATTCTTCGTGCTAATCTGAAAAATAAATGTGAAGAATTTAGATTTATAAATCTGATTCTATGTTAATGTACATTTTCAAATTTTTTAAAAAGTTTTGCAGTTTTGTAAAGCTTACACGGCCCTAGATGATTATGTGGCATAGAGAAGCAAACCAAGGTACTGTAAAAGTAACACAATCTATGTGTAGGTTGGTTCAATATGTGTCAGGCTTAGTTTCTCTTTGGTTAGGTTAATGCTTGAGATTGGTATGTGAATCTTTTGTTGCTTCTGTGCCTCCTAGCCTTAGTCAAACTGCCTCAGTGAATAATAAACGACCAAGACCACCAAGTGATATTTCTGCTGTTGAACCGACTTCTACAGCAGTACCTGCTGCCTGGAACCCTTCCCACGATTCAAGCCAATTAAATGTTTCTCTTGAAGGCCAGAGGACGGATATTAATGTTTATAGACAGCCCATGCGATCAGCAAAATATTCAAATCTCACTACTGAAAGTTCCCATGTCAGAGCTCCTTGGAGTAAGATCTCTGATGAAAATGAAGATAACAAAAGTGCCTCTGCATGGTCTGTTCAACATAGCTTTACAAACTAGAATCCAATGTATCAATACAATGACCAGTTAGCTCTCCCGGTTGAAGAGAAGAAGTCTGATGCTGTCGACTCATGCAGGTTATTTGGCTTTGATTTAAAAAGTTCAACAGATGCAGCAAAGAAAATCACCCCCTTAGACACCAGTCAACGTGTTCATCAAAGCTGCTGATGGTGGTGATTCTGAAGAAAAATCTGAACTCTCGAAGGATTCTAAAATGAAACTTCAAGGGTTGCAAGTATCACCGAAGGAAGTGCAAAGCAAGCAGAATTGCTCAAGCAGAGGTCACACTAAGGTCCAAATGCAAGAAATAGCAATGACATGCAGATTTTTAATTGATGTGGCAATTCATTTAATTGACATATTCTGTTGCCTTATCTTCCACCTCTGATTTCAAAATTTTGAAACCAAGATATGTGAAAAACTGATTCGGAGTAGTTATGAGTGGCCGGAGCAATCTTCTGCCATTGTTATGATTATTGTTCTCATCTCCAATCATGGACAATGATGGAACAAGTCAGAGTATTTCTATAACATCCTCTGTTGCAGGTTTGTAGTATGAGTTGCATACAAGACATGTACGCATTCATACCATGTTAGACACGCGTTCTCACAATTCTGATTTGCAGGTCGAAAACGACGTGGTAGTGGATCAGCACTCGATGAGTTTTTGCGTAATAGATTGACAAAAATACAGCAGCGCGGTGAGATTGATTCAGGTGTGGATCCCGAAGCAGGTCATGGTATGCCTCCATTTTGCTCCAGTGAAATATAGTTGTGTGAGTCGTCGTATTTGGATTTATAATGACCTGTTCATGTTAGATTTGCAAAATACCACAAGGACATCACTATGCATCCTTGATCGAGATTTATATTGTCGACAACATTATTGCACTTCACCCTGTCTATTTTTAATATTATATATTTTTTATAAATTTATATGCAGTTTATTTCTCAGGTGCTCCCTCCGTCCCTTTTTAGTTGTCACATTTGGTTTTGTGCCGGTCAAATTGACCAAAGTTTGACTGAAATTTATTGATATTTTTTCAATTGAAAAAATAAAAAAAATATCACCAGAAATAACTTTTAATCTACTTTAAAATGTAATTTTCAGTTTTTTAGAATAATGAAAAAGTGATTTATAATCTTTGGTCAAAAATTAGTCAATTTGACTAATAAAAATAGAAATGTGACAACTAAAATGGGAGGAAGGGAGTATAATATTTGTTAATATGAATAATTTCTTTCAAATAATATCAGGTGTATATATACTTATATACTTATATACTTATATACATATATAAGATACATAATATATATATATAATTCTATTATATAATAAACTATTTAACGTTTAAGAAAGTCAGAGTTTTCTTAGCTTTATTGAACTCACTGTTTATTTTCAGAAAGACATATAATAGAAATATTAGATAAATCATTTAGGAAATAAAAACTAAAAGTTAAGGTTAGTTTCCTATTTATTATGTTTTCTATTTATTTTTGATTTTCATCAATGGCACAACTTCAGCAGGCAATTCAAAGACGAAAAACTGATCTTCAATTGCAGGATGTTTAGTCAAAAGCTTCAATAAATAGCGGTATGATATCTAATACAATGATCTTTTGGTTTGTTAAGGACTACATGTGATCGTGTATTGAAGTTACCTTTTGAGTAGTATTTGAGTGGTAATCATAAGTTATAGTGAAGGTTACGTCAATAGGATAGAATGAGAGAAAGATACATTATCGCTACTAAATATTCTAGGCTGTGATTAAGTACAAATACCACGATGGTTTGGTATTATGCACAATAGTGTCCTTTTTATATACGTATCGACACTATAGTCAGTCATGTCCTTTCTAGCATCTACTACTTGGCTTTCCTTCCCTGGTGACCAAGTCTGCCTTTCTAGCATCTACTCTGTGTAATGATTTCTATGTGCAGCTGGATGATTGTAGATAGTTTGCAAGCTGATTATGAGAATCCTTCACTTCCTTATTAAAGCTTCGTTGCAAAAGATTTAGATGAATGTTGCAGTTAGATGGCTCAGCTACATCTGATAAAATTTTGGTTACGGAAACCAAGAGGTCACCCTTCTCCTGCAGTCTCTTCACTATTTCATATTGGCATTGCCTCACGGGTGAGAAATCAAGCCCCATGTCCTTGAGCTTTTGGTTTGAAATTGTTAATGGCCTGGATCTTGGCTTAATTTCATCAGAACTTCTGCATTACAACCATGGTATTTATTTGATTATGCTTTAGTCGTAAAGGCTTAATTATAAACCTGCTAGGTGTGTATATGTTTTAACTTTTAACTTATATTCAGGGAAATATATTGCTAAAGTTTCTACCACCTTGCCGCGATGAAGCGATATTTCGGAGCAGATGTATCTTCCTGTTGTTGCATGGGTCTCAAATAGAAGAACATGTGCAGAAGCGACATCTCTAACATCAACATAGGCCTGAACTGAGTTGTTTTGGAAGATGGCTTTGTTCACAACAGCATGGTGTACAATAGCATAATATATGGTTCTGTCAAGTAAAATACCATCAATTATGCATTGGCTGTCTATATTAAAATATGCAAAAGTGGAATTTGTCCTCATGTTTTTATTTACACTACTTTAGTTGATGGCCTTATCAAAAGCAACAACTATGATCTGCATATGGTTTCAATTGCTTAAAGGTGCTCGCCAGTCCAAATGAGCTTAATGACGGAACGCTTTGCAGCTCAAACAGGAGATTGGCATGCTGGAGATCGTTATGTATAGACAATTTTATCAGACAACAATTTTGCAGTTGTGAGATAATTACGTATGGATTTCAACTTTATACATTATGTATAAGTATTTAGTGTATACTTTTAGGAGAGTAATCGTGATCATCGTGTCTGATGTAATGGTTGTTAATACTATTATAACTAAACATGCATTTGCATTGTATTTATAAAAAGTCATAATTCTTAATATTTTGAACTATTAAACATTTTTAAAGGGAGCTCGCGAAGCGCGGGCATAATTCCCTAGTTCTTTTTTAAAGTTACTATATTTAATTTTTATCTTGATTTGAATTCATTTATTTTATTAGAACTGGGTTTTTTTAAAGTTACTATAGTTAGCACACAATTTATTTAAGACCAAACTCGACATGTGTGCTATAGTTAAAAAAATGATTGATCATATTACTGATTTACGGTGCATTGCTTTTTATGATTGTTCATCATTATTTCTTCTTGATCAACAAAATGTAACATAAGATTATAAGTTATAAATTATTTGTTATTTTTTAATTTTTACACATTTTTACTTTCTAACATAAAACCATACATTTTCCCATATAAAGGTTATAACTTACACAATGATCTTGTAAATTGTACTGTATTGATTTTTCTGTTGTTCTCCGGACTCATCATGAAATTATGATTTCATGTGAAAATTCTAGTTAATTTCATATGCATGTACAACAGATTGCAGCTACTGTATTATGTTGGATATATATATGATTTAATTGTGAACATAATTGATAAATCAAGATGAGTCTGATTCTCATTACATGATATTGTACAAGTACATGAGATTCTCTTACTTCTTTTCATATACAAGGTTGTAGCTCAGTTGCGGACACAAGTAACATATGAAATTTGCTCAAAAGAGGCATTAAAAATTCCACAATCCAACCTAATCATCCTCGTCAAGTGCAATAATTCCTGGTATTTGACCTCGATTGATGAAATCAATCTTGTTGAGTCTGAGACAACAAAGTACTCGTTCCGGCAGTTCTTCTTGTTTTTGAGCCTGTTATCAAGCAATTAAATGTCCATCCAAACAGAAATATTTGAATACCATTTCATGGTTAACTATTTTTTCTAAATGAGAAAGGAGGGACAATATTTCATGAAAATAATGTCGACAGGAATTGGATGGCTACAATATAAAGTAAGTTCCGGTCCACCTGATTATATATATGTGAGCATAGTCAATAATATGTGGTCATTCTACTACTGAGATTTTGAATTAAAAATAGTACGGGGTGTTTTAATTTTCCATTAAATAACAAAACATGCAAAATATATATATGAGAAAGAACTATTTTGTCACAACGAGAGATTTAGATGCACTTGCAAATTAAAGTGACATTTGGAGTTGTTCTAAATATGTGTCAAAATAAGGATCATTGATTTTTAAAGTGGCACCTGAATTGTTAAACCAAGATCCATTGTTGCATTTGCCAAGCGTTCTCGAAATGCCTCTAGTCCCCTCCTGGCTATGTAGCTGAAGTGATGAATGTCGAGGTCAATCTCAAAATAGTTCGATCCCTAAATATATCAGAATGGTGAGTATCAACAAAGAAGCCACAAGCCTATGCAAGAAAAGACTATATCAACATAATAGTTTCATTACACTTCCAACACTGCATTTAAACTAGTATATGAACATGATATGATCTAAAGAAAAGAATTGAATTAGTGCCAAATTCCCATGGTAGAAACATGTATAAGTGCAATGTATAGTAATTATAGATGCTTTTAAAAAGGGTTGATTATCGAACTCATCATTGAGGATATCAAATGGTATCAACTTGGTCACTGATATCCACAAGGTTTCACTATAGTCGTTATTGTGTGATTTAATAATATCAAAATAGTCACCGACTATAACTTGTTTAACATGCCCTTAACTAGAGTGCTGCATCGCAGCTTAGTGGAGGTTGACATGGCTAATCAACTAAAAAAAACAGAACGAAGAGAAAACCAAATTTAAAAAATAAAATAAAAACATAATATATACATACATGTCGATAAATATACCCATCAAAACCGAAGTTGAAGAGGTTGCGGGAAGAAAACCGAATCTTTTGCAAGGCTTTGGGTTTATGTTTTGTTCATGCTTGTTCGTGTGTGTGCCCAAAATCATACTTTCTTTTGTATTCTTGGTGTATTATTACATATTATCATTGCTTTTAAAATTTTTGTGATGTTAGAGCAAGTCCAATAGGCATTACCTATTAATAATATAAAATAATGAATCGGAGTGAGTCTTAGCAATTTAAGTAATCTACTTTTAGTGTCAACTCCAATAGCAATCCCTATATTTGTTCCTCTATTATTATTTTAATAATAAATAATAAATTTGAGAGATCGAAGGGGGAAAGGAGGGAAAAGATAAAGAAAGAAGGAGAGAGATGAATTTTTTAATTCATAAATATTAAATAGGTAATGCCGTAATGGCTAGAGGTTACCTAAAAATAAGTATTTGCTAGAAGGTTGAGGATGTACCAGTGATTTAGGTAGTGCCAGTTTTTTGATACATTATCTAAATATGAGTTGAGGAGCTCATTTAGGTAACTTAATGGACTTGCTCTTAGTTTTATGTAATGTTGATCTAGGATGTTCACAATGAGTGTGTGTATGTGTGTGTGTGTACACGCACATGATTGGAATCCTGATTGTTAGACCATTACACGCGCGCTTAGTCAGCACACTTGCCACGTGGATTGATGGTTTCCGTCCAAATTTGTTAAGAGTTAGCAGTTGTGACTAATTTGATATCATTAGTTCACCATAATGACTAGACTGAGACCCCGTGAAGATTAATGACCAAATTGATACAATTTCATGACTTCAATGATGAGTTTGATAATTAACTCCTTCTTCTAGAAATATCTCTGGTGATCATCATGTATTTATAACAAAAGCACAATGGTGGATTACCCAAATTGACATTTTACCTGATAGAACTTGTGTTGTGGACGTGATAGGACTGGTTTTTCATTATAAGCATTAATAAGTTTTTTTTCAGTAGAACATGAAACAATATCATCGGGATTGACAACTCCAACCATAATCTTCAGTCTTTCTCTGAAAGAAACCGTGGACTCTTTTGTAAACCCCTTAACCTTTTCCATGTCGTCCTCAACAAATTTCTGTAATATAAGCCATATATTAAAGTTAATCAGCCAAAATTCAAAACATTACATTAAAGTTTAAGTACTTTTCATCAATAGTTGTCTAGTATATTTACATTTTAAAATAAGAAATAGGAAGAATAAGTTTTCATTTAGACATCGTGGAAGCACAATAGATTAAATGTATCCACATAATGACATACACATAAAACAAAATAAATAAATGCTCATTTAGACACTGCAACCATATATGCGAGGGAGGTCTAGAGTTACTAAAGATTATAATGTTTAAGAAATTCAAGAGGAAAGACAATAGGGATTGTATTTCATAGTGAAAGGAAAATATTGAGAACTCTTATCTCAAATAATTAGCAGGCTTTCAAATTAAGTAACACACAAGTAGCTTAAATGTCGTAAGGACATACATATCATGATTGTCATGATTATTGTCTTCTATTGTACAATAAGCTAGACAAATCCAAATGGAAATAGGCGTCTTTAGTGAATATCATCAGGTACAATAAGGTTGGAGGACGACTAATATTACGTGTGGCCATTAAAAACTACTATGATATATATATATATATATATATATATATATATATATATATATATATATATATTATGAGTCAGAAGTACCCAATACAAACTATAAACCGAAAACTTAATGCAGATTCACCTTAATCATTTCTTGGAATTGAGAAGAAGAATCTTTCTCAAAATTGTCTGAAAGTTTGAAGTATAGCACAAGGCTCAAACCCTCCCCATCACTATCACCACCGAACATTACAGTAGGATAAGTAGGAAGCTGTGAAAAGAATCAGAACAAGATTATATAAAAATCTTAAGCATGATAGTACTCTTACAAGAGATGATATTATTATTAGGTAATAAAAATTGAATATTGTAATAACTGGATTCAATCAATAAGAAGATAACTGATTGTACCTGAATATTGACAATAAGAAGTGGAGGAACTTTTCCTCCGGCTTTCACAGAAGGAAGCTCAAGATGTCGAGCAATGTGATCAACTTTTTTTGGGCAAACAAAGAGATCCACGCCAAGTGGTTTATATGGGCAGTTATTTGGAGCAGGGGATTTCTTTTTATCTCTACAACAAGATATCGACACTCAGACTATTATATGAAAGTACATTCATAAAAGTCTAAAGATATAAAGGTAATAGGCATACCTAAAGTAAGTATCACTACGTACTTTAAAATGCGAAGGTTCAATCTCTGACCAAGAACCTGGAGTTCCATCTGTACGAAATGGAATCAAGTTTCCTATTTTCGGACGATAAAAGAATTTTTTTGATTCACCTGGATAAATTGAGAGTGGTTACTGTAATATATAGTGAATTTGTGTTGCACATTGCTGGAAACTAAAAAACTTTGATAATAGAATTACCTTTATTTATGATGAACATAATAAAATTTCAAATTAAGAGTAGCAGGACTAACATCAACTAGTTTGTACGCAAGGTTTAAGAATATATAATGAGAACACAACATAAGTTCTAGTTTCTCTGTAAATTTAAGCTAGGTTTGAGGAATTTCATAAAAAAATAATACTGAGGCAGAACCATGCATGCTATACTTACAAATTTCAGTCGTTTCATCTCCATCAATAGATGTTCTTTTGAAGGAAAGCCTGATAACTTTTGATTTCCTTTTTTGAGATTGATGACCTGGATGTGATGTGTTAATGATAATTTCATTAAAATTCACAGGCTCTAATGGAGAGAGGCTATATCTCTTCATGTTCTCTAGATTTTTATCTTCACAATCACGTTGATCTTCTTTCACTCCATTGTAGTTTTTTGTAAGTTTAAATCCATCTGAATCCTTGATTCCATCTCTGTCCACCAACATCTCTGTTTTACCATTATCGATTTTCATCAATTTTTCGTGGATTTCTTCGTACAAGCATTTCCTATCTACAGAGCATGATGATGTTTCATATTGGAGAACTTGTCCACTTGGAAGGTCTGCACAAGAAAAAAAATAAATACATTAATACAATTGATTAACGAAGGTCGAAACAAATACAAAAACCTATGTATTGTATTCAACCCTTGCTTCACTTAATAGTCAAAGTTAGTAACAGATAGTTATTTAGTTATGTAGAATGCAGAGCTAATGGATGAAGTACTCAGCAAAAGTATATTGAATAAGAAGATTAATAACTATTTGTATAACATGTGTGAACTCAAAATAGGTCTCCCAGGCGTCTACACAATATATGCAAAAGGGAAATTTGTGTAACTTAATGCTGGAAGCTGATTTGCAATACCTTCGTGTACACTGCTGAAGTCTTCATCTGTATCTGACTCCAAGATGCTTATCGTATCAAACCATGCTTCCTCCTGACAAATTACTGCATGACAATAAACATAAACAACATATAATATTCATTTGATAAAATATTGCTAGGGATATCACTTGCATATTAGTATTTCAGGCAAACTTGAAGCCAATATATCATTACCGTCCAAGATACAATATTAATAGTAATCATTTAGCAATATAATCATCTATATGAGAAAAGATGTGAGTAAGGTTCTCTATTTCTCAGAACCCTATAACATCTCCACATTATCAAAGTAATCTGTTTGGTATCTATTTTAACAGAACCAAATGATCAAAATTGACATAATACTACATTAAAAAGCATCAACTCTGGATTCTTCACTTTCCAATATATCAAATCTAAGAATAAGGTAACATATGTCGTACTTACATGTTTAATAGTAAAGTGTTTTGCTCCAATGTTTGCAAGTTAGGCACATTGGAATATTTTTGTATGTGTAGGACATTTATCATATATTGTGTAAATTATTCGTTAAATTAGAGATCTCAATATTGAGAATAATCTTCAGTTAGGTCATAGAAGTTCACATATTTGAACTACAAGATGCACATAATAGTAAGAAAAAAGGCTGGTGGAACCTGAAGTAGAATATTACAAAATATGAAATACGATGTGAGTTCATTATAATTGAGATAGTGCACCGTGAAGACATATTGTTACTTTAATTTAATTAAGTTGCAGCATGTATTATCCATTAAAAGGAAATGGTGTGCACAACCAAATATTGAGAAATTGATTTACACTTTCTTCTCCTAAGAACATTATTATGGTAGGTTTCAATCAACCATAGTGACTATTCAGTCAAGATAGATTATTGCCATTGTTTTGCAAAATATTAAAAATAAATGAAAAAAATAGGCAGAATATACCACTTCCATCATTTTGTTTATGACGCCACTGATACTGTGTTAGATGATATGATGAACTGGAAACCTCAGATCTTCTACACGTGGTGGTTGTGTGAAGAAAGTCGTTGACAGGAGCATCAGTTTTCCTTTTCCGTCTTCGAACAATCTTCAATAGCTTACCACCAACCTTCTTCGGAGGGCGATGGATGATACTTCGAGTCTTGTGATTTTTAGGCAATGTTGAAGAGCAAGCACCCATACTGATCGGCAAATTTAGATATGTAGATTAACACAAGTATATTAACCGACGCCTGATAAACTGAAAAAAATATTAGAATTATCAACACAAATATATATAGCATAAATGCTCAAAGAAGAACTAAGGATGATATGATTTTACAATGCAAATAAAACTACACCAGAATATATTTGCATTGACTAAAGGACCAATATCTAGGATTACACATTTAATAGTGTCAATTCAGAGTTATAACTTGCCAAGCTTGTAAGACATGAGACGAATTATTAGGTCTAGGAACTGTCATGAAAAGAGAGAGAGGCAAAATAGCTTTTTTGTAGTAGTTCCACAACCAATGAGGATAAAAGATAAGACTTGCACAATGACTTTACACAACAATACTTGTTAAGTGAGTGCAATAAATTATTGGGCTCAGGTACACTGTAACTTTCACATCTCGATTACGTGAAGATTTTAGAGGAACATGTTATGATAAGTTATGAAATATTAAGTTTTTCACCGGTCTTGCCTACCAATCTAATAGCAGATTATGGTTGTAGTCCGAATTTTAAAGTTAACGCAACAACTAAAACGAAAGTAATTACAGCTAAGAAAAGTGATCCAACCTTCGTTCATGACTTCTGAAGTTATGAAATTGCTTTAGTCCTAAAATTCTAAACATATATAGGATCCAAATGAATCAAAAATTCTCTTATTAAATTAAAGTATGTATCCATTTTTATATTAGTGAGAGAACCATCCTTTGTTATATGTGTGTAGAAAATAAATACATGTATCATTAATCCATGAGACAACTAGAATTTAAGCGGCATGCAAAATTTGCAGAGTCGGCAAAGAAATGCAGAAAACTTTATTATTTTATAAAAATGCTGTATCTGCAGATTCTAACATGTAATCTTTAGTTTTTTGGCCAAGTTGGTACCTGCAACTTACAGAACATAACAAGTTGACTGATACAAAATATTTAGAATCCTTAAGTTATGACCCCACACAATAAGATTAACCTGAGTCGTTATGATCGAACATCAATACAATTAAAGACTCAAAGTGCTGTCTAAACAGCAAATCTTGAAATACTCTGGGAATTTTAGTAAAGACGTCATCTGACCCTAATGTCTTACGTTATAAGACTGGAAAAAACAGGTACAAAAATTTACTGAGTGGACAATGATAAATCATGAAAATCTTACTAATGTAATTAGTACTTATAATTTTAGCTTAAACTCTCAAGTTTCAAACCATTCAAACTGCATAAAGTGAATAAAATAAAATTCAAATATGGTATTTGATTCAAACAAAAGAACAAATGTTATAATTTAACACTATGACATGCACCAGATTAGCAAATGAGAAAAGATTAGAGATCTTAAAAAGTTCTAATAAATCTGATCAATTTATTTATAAAAACATGAATAAAAATAAAGGTCATGCAAATAGATGATACTAAGATACATTACATACACAGGAATAACCTTGATTAATAAGTTAGAAGAAGAGAGATCCTGGAACAACTGATGATGTATTATGATAACATATAATGTAATATGGATTCTCCCACATCTCTCTGCAACCATGTAATAATATGAAAACGAGAAAAAAAATATAAAGTGGGAGAGAGATTGAGAGTAATATGTAACGAAAGCGGGTATGAAATGCAGATTTAAAACCCTTTCTCTTCTCCGCTCCTGTAAATTTAATTATTATAACAGAGGAGAGAATGAGGAGGATGATGAGTGCATCCCCATTTTTACGTTCACATATATTTTCATGTATATGCATATATCAATAAACTTGTACATGCATCATACATTCATCCAATAATTATATGATCAATTAAAAGAAAATTTAATATATTTTATGATGTTTCTCTATTTTATCATAATAATGACATATATCACTCTATTTATAAAAAGTGTTAAAACTATGAACTAATTATTTTCAATAATATACTCAGACATGAAATTTTAGTTTTAATGTCATTTGATAAATAAAAAAAGAGAAAATCAGAAAAGATGTACATAATAAAGATCTACCATACTGAAATTAATTACGAGACATAATATTTTTTTTAACGATGTGATAAATAACTAAATTTTAGAAAAACTAAACATATAATAATATGTTATTATTAATAGATAAAGAATAAAATTAATAAATCAAAATACTTATATAAAAGAGAAGCGAGGGCGTGTATGTGGCGCATCCCAGATAGCTCCGTTCTATTTTTCTAATTTTCTGGAATTTTTGGATGAAAAATATCAAAAATAAAAACTACTATTTTTTGTTTCAGATTAATTGATATGGTATATATCTTGGGATAAATTAATCTGATTCTGTTTCAGATTATTTATAGAATATAGTAGCTTGCAAGTTTTTTAATCTGATTCTGTTCCAGATTATTTAATTATGGAAAGAGTAGCACACAAGTCTCTCTTCACCTATAAGCGAAGCGAGGGGCGTGTATGTGGCGCATCTTAGATAGCTCCGTTCTATTTTTCTAATTTTATAGAATTTTGGATGAAAAATATCAAAAAAAAAAAATTACTTTTTTAGTTTCAGATTAATTGATATGGTATATATCTTGGGATAAACTAATCTGATTCTGGTTCAGATTATTTATGGAATATAGTAGCTTGCAAGTTTTTTAATCTGATTCAGATCCAGATTCTTTAATTATGGAAAAGTGTAACACACAAGTCTCTCTGCATCTATAAATACCCCTATAGGTTGTTGGGTTTTAAATCATCTAAACACAACCTTCTCTCTCAATACCACAACCCTACTCACTGGTGGTGCCGTTCTTATGCAACGACATCGTAACCCGTTTTATCCTGGTAAGCTATCGTTCTACACATATGGTAAGGGGGCGAATACGCTTTATGAACAATTTTTTTGCCTATTTATCTTCTCCATTTAATACAATAATGAGTTACACTATGATAGATTTTTTGAACGGCGATAGAGATGATTCATTGACAAGGGTAAGAGTTTGTCGGATGTGGGAGTAGACTGTTATCTCATGAATTTAGATTGATGTTTTTGCGGACAACTAATTCAAAGAAATTGAAGGAAGGAGTCAATAATATACACCTGCACGGATTGGAATTCATACGTCCCGACATGATTAATGTTCGTATAACTAGAACATAATATTTATCCCTATTAAAACTGGGGATGGTTTCGGATTTGCATCTCAATATCTTTTTGACTTTTATGCACTTATGTTCTTGCAAACTTACAGTCTGTTTTATTGGTCAATCAATGTATATGGCTAGATGTCATTAATCAGTTCTGTTAAAGAGCCGTATAATTTTTACATTCAGGGCATGGTGTATATGTCTACGAAGTAGTGTTTGGAGATTAATGACAATATTCTTGAAAAACAGACTTACTTTTTAAAAAAAAACACAACTAAAATTAAGATTCGTTATGCCTTAAATCGTTAATTATATGTAGAAATTTATTTTCATTTTTTCACTCATGAATTATAGTCTAATTTTATATATTAATACTAGCCTTAAACCCGTGCAAAGCACGGGCGACTATATAATTTTGAATTTATTATATATAATTTAAATTAAAATGTCATTTTATTAGTGTTTTAATATTGATGAATTGAAGTTTTATTCAATTATATTCACTCTTATAAATTTAGCTTTAACAATATTTTTTTGTATTGTAAATTATTAGTATAAATAATAAAATCTTTTTTATTTTTTAACTAAATATAAATTATATTTGAAAAAATAATGATGGAGTGTTTATCTTGTAGTACATCACATGTGTTTGTAATTTAAACTTTATAAAACTGTTTAATGATGTAAGACAAGAGAACTCTACATGTTGGACTCTAGAGACTTCTAGTTATAACGGACATGACCATACCAAAATTTTGTACGACTACAAATTATACCCATGTTGGCTTATTATAGTATAGTATAGATTGGTATTGCATCGAGATGTTTATACTATAAAATTTATTTTATTCTATAAATATTAATTTTGAATCATCAATATAAATTTTATAGACCGCCACATATTTATTTTATTTTACAAATATTAATTTTGAATCATTAATATAATTTTTATAGGCCGTCGCAACGCGCGGCTTCTGAACTAGTTAATATTATATATGATCTTCTAATAACGGTGTGCATATGCAGGTCAATATGTATAACATATCTCTTAGTGTATATTTTTCAAAATCAATTTTTATAAATAAAAGTTTTGACACACATACTTTTAATCAAAACATTTAAAAATATCTAAATATGTTTTTGGTCATAATTTATATATGAATTAAATGAATATTATGTTAAACAGGCTTTATGTTTTAAAACCTTTTGAATAGGTAACATAATAAATTTAATTTGGATATTTAAAATACAAAATAATTTGACAAGCACAAAAAGTATAAAGTGTTGATTTGGGGGAAAAGGTGTGGGAGCAAAAGCCCCATCCCACTATTCATTTTTGTCGTCCTCAGCTTTTTTTTTCATTCTGCAATTCCCCCCTTCACTTGACCTAATTCAGGTATATTATATCCTCGATTCATCCTATGTATCTCTGTATGTATCGTTGTATCTATCTACACGCACTGATTTTACCTTCATCTTAATGTAGTTTCGCATAATCTAGCAAATGTTCGTATCGTTTGTTGCAATTCTCGCCACTAAGTCTCTGCATCAATCTAATTTATTTAAAATGTTTGCAAAGTTGCAAGTATCGAAGTATGTTGTTGTTGGTGATTCGAATTGAATAGAAAACATGTAATTCAGATCTCTGGTTGCTAGGATCAGTCTAGGGTTTTGGATGTTAGCATTAATTAGAATTTTAGTTTGTTAGGTTCGCGTGGAAGTGAGGATTAGTAATTTGGTGTCGTGATTGTGTTTTAGATCTGTATATGTGATAGTGTCAATAACCGTGGTGCGTTGGGTGTGACTTTGAATTTTTGTGGTTATCTGGTTGTTACTTTGTAGTTTGTTTAGTACGAACTTTTAGATATGGTTGTTTGTATTCTGTTCCTTATTTTCCTGGAATAACCATGACTATGTAGTCTTATGGAAAATAATAGTTGAATAGTGAATTGGCGATTTAGTAAATTGGATGAGCTTCCTGTTGCAGCTTCCCTATGTGAACTCATATTTTAGCCCTAAACAAGACTCCGGTGTCTCTAGGATAATGTGCTAGGACTGAATATAACCTTTTTCAAATTTTTTTGAATAGGTAACATAAATTACTATAATTTTACTATTCAAATAGTAAAATATATGTATAAAAATTTTAAAATAAATTTGCTTAGCAGAAGAAAAGTATAAAGTGTTGACTTGGTTTCTTCTTTCATTTTTCTCGGTTTCCTGCATCCTGCAATTCCCCCCTTCACTTGACCAAATTTAGGAATATAATATTTTATATTCTCCATTTATCTATGTATCTATGTATGCACATATCCACACGCACACACATGCCACAGACACACATACACACTGATTTTGCCTCCATTTCAATGTATTTTGTTGTTATTTAGTATGTGTTCATAGATTTCATTGCAATTATCTTATGGAAGTCTCTGTACCAATCTAATTTTTTATGTTTTGTTTTATATTGATTATGTATGTTTATTTATTAGAAATGCCAATAACGTTTACATTATGTATATTCTTAACAATATTGGCTCTAGCTAAGGGCATTGCTACCTTCAGCTATGTATAGATGCATAAGATAAATAGGTAGCATGTTAGATTTAGTGTCACTTTTGTATTCTCTCTCATGGTTTCTGTTAGACTGTCAACTCAGCAATGCAGTATATGATTTTAAAGAAGTTAGTTTATTCTTGCTGATGAATGGATATCCTTATGGATGCTCAAACTTTCAAAAGATCTTATGTTGATAGTTGCTGTCAATATGGACAAGCATAGGTTAATTTATAATAATATCGCATAGATAACCATCTGTCCGAGTGTTTAGAACTTGACTTCTATTAAATATAAAATCAAGGCCAGGCATTGATGTTGAATGTGTGATAGTGTTTATGAACTGCCAATCCTCATCTTCATTGAGGTCTCTTTTCTGTATCTTCAGTGTCCTTGATATTTACCTTATTCTTACAAAATCTTTAACATGTTTTTCAATTTGTGTAAATAATGGCTTTGATTTTTTTCATTTAGATAAAGTTTAAAATGTAGTATTCTATTAACAGGCTGTATGTTCACATTTTGTGTCTTTATTAGTTTTCAGCATCTGTCATGATTTATGAATGACTTTTTTAGGCCAAGAGGATGGATGGCTCAGCTGGACAGGGTGGTAGTAGTGTGGATATGTTCTTAAGGAATTACAAACTTGGGAAAACTCTTGGGATTGGTTCATTTGGAAAGGTTAAAATTGCAGAGCATGCATTGACAGGGCACAAAGTTGCTATCAAGATCCTTAACCGCCGGAAGATTAAGAACATGGAGATGGAAGAAAAGGGTCAGTCTTATGTCTAAAAACAGCCTGCACCACTCCATCCTCACCCCTCCAAAAGAATAATTGCATTTTTTTAATATTGTCTGAGTGTTGGACAGACCAATGTGAATTTAGAATGTGTTCCCTGGTTTTCTGAAACTATAAAAGTAAGATTCTTCTAGGCACGGTCGAACAACTTTGACTTAAGTGGTGGCGTCGTTTACCTATACTGCTACGTGCTACCTGATATGAAGAAATATAGTACTATATATTAATCAATATATTGGCTTTATTAAGATAGACTAAGGTTGTTTTCATTTTAAAACATTTTAAAAAAGTTACTTATGGTATCGAATGTGAAGCAATGTGAGTACTCTTCAAATCTCTGCTGTAAAGCTTTTGGCATCAGATACCCTACCTATTTACAGTAATAGCATATACATCTTAAGAGCTTTTATTAAAATGAATGGTTATGCATTTACAGAATTTTAGGTTTAGTGAACAATAATAAATAAAATAATGCAGGCACTAGCTAATTAGCTGAAGAAAATTCAGTAGCCCAAGGACTTCTTAACTGCAGAAGATTGGAGATTGTCTGGAGGATCGCAATCTGTAAAGAGAAATATACCAGATTATAATAATTAAGTTTTTAAGTTAAGAACTGTGTCGAGTTTCCATGGCTTATATATAAAACCTTAATTATATAACTTGATGTTCTACAGCTTGCAATCTTGGGATTTTAACAATAAAAACAAATGTAACCATAAGTAGGTAAATGCCAGTCAAAACTAGTATCTTAATCCAGTTCTTATAACACATCAATTTATCTCTCCACTGTGCACTGTTTGAACTTTTAAATAAATATAAATTTTCATATATCTTCATTGTGTCCCCTATCACACAAATTTATGGATACTTTTTATTGGCTCTGTTTTTGCATAATGATAAACAGTTAATATATACCCTGTATTTATCTCGGGCTTGCGTGTGATTGGTTTCTGCAGTTAGAAGAGAAATTAAAATTCTAAGGTTGTTTATGCATCCCCACATTATCCGCCTTTATGAAGTTATAGAGACACCATCAGATATATATGTTGTAATGGAATATGTGAAGTCTGGTGAACTTTTTGACTACATTGTGGAAAAGGGTAGACTGCAGGAGGACGAAGCTCGCAATTTTTTCCAGCAGGTACAAGTGTTCTACAGTTACTAAGATATCTCTTAGTGTTTGTTTGAGTCCTTGTCTCCTTGATATGAATGTATTTATTCATCTTATTATGCTGTATACATATTATAGAGTTAGGTTCTATGGAGTGCACATTTAAACTGAAGTCTTGGAGTACCAATCATAATTTTTTAATTTAATCATAAATAGTGTCTCTGATTATCAAATTCTATATAATTTATCATTTATAAGTAATCTTAAACATCATTGTCAATTAATCTTAAACATCCTTCAACTTTAATAATCATTAAGATCATTGTCCTGCTTATAATTATATTGTAGAACATAGCATCCCGCGATTTATAAAAGTAATTTTGGTGCATGTCGATGACGTTGTAGAACATAATCTTTCGGTTGTTGGATGTTTAAAAATATTGTAGAATAAAAAAATAATTAAAATTGAAACCATTAGATTATATTGTATCCAATTTTGAAGAATGTGTACTCCAACACTTCAGTTTAGATGTGGCCTCCAAATAACTTTACTAATATATGTATAATGTGTATTATATAACATTAAATTACTTTGCAACCAGATAATATCTGGTGTGGAGTACTGCCACAGAAATATGGTTGTCCACAGAGATCTTAAGCCTGAGAACCTTCTTCTGGATTCAAAATGTAATGTCAAGATTGCTGATTTTGGATTGAGCAATATTATGCGTGATGGCCATTTTTTGAAGACAAGTTGTGGAAGTCCAAATTATGCTGCTCCTGAGGTATGGAGTGTACTTTTGTCACTAAAAACATGTTAAATTATGCTGTCGCTGAGGTATCAGAAGACATATTGGTCACATTTTTTAATCCTCTATTGGGTATCAACACCGTATCATGCATTTCACTATTGCTTAAACAAATTTCTATATGTAATAAGTCGATTACAATCCAACAACTTACAGGTTTTTCAATGATCTAAGACTCTGTAAACCATATCAAGAGCAACATGATTTTTCTTAGAACTTTTTATACCGAAGTCGGAAATATATATGTATATTGAAATGTTAATACCAATAGAGGAAGACAGAGGAATATATTACATCCTACCTACACTGATAGTCAACATCATCAATCAATAGTCTGGATTATGTTATGAACATGATGGAAGTTGTTTTGGAGAGTGTTTATAACTTTATATCGTAGTAGATAGAAGTGCAGTAATAAGGGTAGGGAATTTTTCATTTATGAACTGTACATGCTCCTATAATTTTATTTTCCATGTAATATTTGATTTTAATGTTGTATATATATTCATTCAGGTTATATCTGGAAAACTGTATGCTGGACCGGAGGTTGATGTATGGAGTTGTGGTGTTATCTTGTATGCTCTATTATGTGGCACCCTACCTTTTGACGATGAAAATATTCCTAATCTCTTTAAGAAAATTAAGGTACATAAAGGTGATTGTCGTCATATGCTATCAGTATCTGCTTGTTAAGTTTAATTTGAATTTTTTTTAATTAATTGAAATTTAGTAGTGCATATATTGCATCTGAAAGGCATTCGTGTATTTTAGATATTTCTCTTTGGGAAAATGAATTATTTTCTCAGTTTACTGGGGCATTAACCCCCTGTTTTCATTTTAAATATACCTCGCCTTTCTGAGGGCTCCAGTGCTTTCAAGGTTGATTTTTGTTTTATAATTTTTTTCTACTCATCAACTAATCCTTGTTAATATTATGTAAATTTTTGTCAATCATGGTTTGTTATAGGGTTTCCCCCTTATCTGAGTTTAGTTTTTAGCTCTTGCCTCATTCTTCTTTTTGAAGGTATATATTAATTAAATTGTTTGTTTGTCTTTATATTTGGTATAGGTGTTTGTGTTCACTGCTGCTTATAATCAAATTACTGTACATTTGCGCAAAAGTGTAGAATAAGCTTAAGCTGATGATAGGAACAATGAAAGAGTATTGTACTCGAGAGTTGAGGGGTTCAAAATCTTGAGTCAAGCTACTTGATGGAATCTTTTCTTACTCTGTTTTAGAGATCCCTTAGAACACTTCGTTTATCAGATCTCATTGGCGGTGTTACCACACTGATCAACTCAAGAATCATCTTTCATTTACTCTAGCCTCAATTACTCTCTTTGTACTCTTTTATTGTGTGCCTATGTACTTGTGAGAGAATAGTTTTCGACGAGTTTCCAGTAACACATAAAAAGCACGAAGCTTGATTACCAATAGCTAACATGATCTCTTTTCTAGGTCACACAAAGAACAATATAGGTACACTAAGGTCTGTACCAAATTCTTGAGAGGGTATCTTTGTCTGATTGCAAATTTATTAGTTTATTGATCTTCTTGACATAACAGTATCCTATCATCTATCAACCTGGTTGTCATTTGGATTGTGATATTAAATACTCTTTTAACTTGAAATGTTATAATTTCTGCACAGGGTGGAATATATACCCTTCCCAGCCATTTATCTCCTGGTGCAAGGGATTTGATTCCAAGGATGCTGGTGGTAGATCCTATGAAGCGTATGACAATTCCTGATATACGGACTCACCCATGGTTTCAAGCTCATCTTCCACGCTACCTAGCTGTGCCACCACCAGATACACTGAAGCAAGCCAAAAAGGTATTTGGACTGCTTTATTGATTGAGGTAACATTTTTGAATAAGAATTTGTATAAAATGCCGAACTGAGAGTCTCTTGAATTTTGGACTTTCCATTAGTACCATTGTTGATGCGAGCTGGATTAATTTTTTTCAGTTTTGGTTATTAAATCATTCAAATAGCTTTTAATTATAGTTTCTGGCATTTTTGAAAGAATCTCTCCAAGATTATATTATGAATTGGGAAAAATGGAATGTCTACTAATTTATTCAGAACTTATTAACGATTAAAGTTTAATGAACAATGGTTTACTATACCAGTTATACGGCATATTTCTTTCTGTACCCATTTTTTCTTGATACTGCGGCATACATATTTGTGGAGATGTGAACTCACTAAATAGCTGTGGTTGCAGATTGATGAAGAGATTCTTCTGGAGGTTTTGAAAATGGGATTTGACAGAAGCAGCCTTGTTGAGTCTCTTCGTAATCGCATTCAAAATGAGGTGAGCAACTGTAATGTTCAGTCAACTTTGTCACAGAATTCTGGTTTGCTGATTTCTTGCATTCATTGCAGGGTACCGTTGCGTACTATTTGCTATTAGACAATCGGTTCCGTCCCTCCAGTGGCTATCTTGGAGCTGAATTCCAGGAGTCCACGGTTAGTTGATATTTATTATAGTGGCTCCTGTCTTAAGTTCTCTGTTAAACTTCATAGAAGACTAGGAAATGATTTTCTACCTAATTGACACAGATATTACTGGATTTAATATCCAAGTAACATGTTATTTATTGTTCATTGCATTATTATGCAATTTTACAAGATTTACTTATCATACAGGTTATTAATTTGAATGTTTTATGCTTATCTTACATGATGCTTTTCTCCGTATAAATCAGAGTGAGACATCACCAACTTTAGGGCAAAGAATGCCTGGATATATGGATTACCAAGGAACAGGTGCGAGACCACAGGTTCTTGTTGACAGAAAATGGGCTCTCGGACTCCAGGTAAAGGTGTTATACGCTTGAAAGGAAGCTGTATATCTAAATATTTATACATCTTAAATGTGAATTTGGGAAACTTGAAAAGCAGACTAGCATGTCATGGTGAACGCTCTTTTTTTGGTAATGGTCAATTTTAAAAAAATAGAAATTAAACACTTTTGCACTCACATGCCTCTACTGAGCTCGATCCCTCAACCTCTCTTAACCAAGAGGGTTCTCCACTAAGCTACAATGCGAGGCTTGACCTTGTGCTGTAACTCTTGACATATATACTTGAAGGATTCTTTAATTATGACCTAAAAAATGATATGTTGCACATGTCTTGGACATATATACTTTAAGGATTCTTTAGTTAAGACCTAAAAAAATGAATATGTCAGCACATGTTTGGAGTGTAATGATGTTATCTGTTAACACCTAATTTTGGATAGAAACAAAACAACTGATTATATACTTAAATGTGTTTCAGTCCCGAGCTCATCCACGTGAGATAATGACGGAGGTTTTGAAAGCTCTCCAAGAGTTAAATGTAAGCTGGAAAAAAATTGGACACTACAATATGAAATGTAGGTGGATTCCTGGCATTGCGCCTCACGAAGGGATGGTAAACAACTCTATGCACAGTAATCATTACTTTGGGGATGACTCCACTATCATTGAGAGTGATAGTGCTGCAAGGTTGCTCAATGTGGTCAAATTTGAAGTGCAGGTCAATATTCTATGCATTTTCATTTCTGATGCACTTTCAGTATTGTCAGTTTTAATTTTTCATCATCATACTTTAGCCATATTTTTGTGTGATTTGCTAATATTCTTATCGTGCCTTTAGTGTACACTGGATATTTAAATTATCTGTTCATGTTTTTTAACAAAATAAGATTGGACACCACTTGATAAGGTATATACCCAAACTATGTTTCAAATAAAGTTTGGGATATGCATTTTGTCGTGGGCTTCAAATGCTTATAACACTTGGTCCAAAACAACTTTGTGATTTATGACTAACAAAATAGATAAAAAGAACATGATTTCTGTTGTTTTTAGTTCTTCTGTATTATTTGAATTATTAATTCCTGAACTGCTATCTATGTGCTAATGGACATCTACCATGACATTTTTCACAGCTTTATAAAACCCGCGAGGACAAGTATCTGCTTGACCTGCAAAGGGTCCAGGGACCACAATTTCTCTTCCTGGATCTTTGTGCTGCTTTTCTTGCTCAACTTCGAGTTCTCTAAACCATTAGTCTGATGTAAAGGCCAGCTTACACAGCAAATTGTGAGTGACATTTGCGAAGAAAAGCTTGAGCTGTATGTAACTAGTTTCCCACTCAGGTCGTGTCCTACGTGTTGCTATTGTTTTCTTTAGGTATTATGTTGTAGGCGGCTGTGTATGCCATTCCAACTGGGGTCACTTTTAACCACATGCCAGGAGTTTGAGCGTTGGTGCAGCCACCTACTCAATTTGCAATGGAATCTTATCAATACTAAAGATTTTGTAAACCATATTATTTGGAAGTTATTGATATAGTAGTCTCCATTGCTGAGAATGATCAAGGAGTAGGAAATTTGTTATAAAAAGCAAGTTGATGAATATGACCAATGGTCTGAACTTTTGGGGGCAACCTGTGAAATATGTAACTGAACTTTACAAGGTTTCATATAATTATGTATTCTATTGTTCATGTGTCTGAATTCCGAAAATAGAACATTCTTTATACGAGTAGCATCTTTAGTTACTACACAAACAGGGGACAAATGTAGGTGTAATTGCCTGTGATTTTGGTTTGCAAATGGTCAGTTATGCGTAATCACAAACTTTAAATCTGTAAACAACAGTGCAAAAATTAGTAACACAACTTTGAATATTCAAGATGAGATTACAAAGGATATTTTCTCTCACAGTTGAATGGAGATGAAGCTATTGATGTGAAACCTAACTAGTAATTTAGTACTTGGCCTGAACAAAAAAAAAACCAAGGAGATTAATTAATAATTAACAAAGCATATGGGCTGAAGATCAAGAGAGCTCCACAGTGACAGTTCATTTTCATTGCTATGAAACGGTGATTCCATATATGGTGATGCTTCCAGTTCTTCCTCTGGTGTCTTGACTCTCTCTTCTTCAGCTTCCTTCTGATCCTGTTGGTTCTTGTTACATGCATTTCGAAGTTTGCTCAGCTGATCTGATCCAACTTTATGTGTGGCATTTGCTGATTTAAGCTTAAACTTCAAGCACTCTGTTATGCCATTGAATGCATAGAGAGAAGCTGAGAACTTTCTTTCATATTTCATCCTTCTCATAGCCTCACTGATCATCGTCGGTTCACCATCACATACTGCTTGCTCAATAGGCAATGCTATCTCTTCCGTGATCTCGAAAGGGGAGCAGTAAGTCGATCCCAGTTCATCAACAAATTGGAAATCAGTGGCACATAGTTCAGTTCCTTCATCTTCTTCAAAATCAGGTTCAACATATTCCTCGCCACTTGAGCACTGCCCACCAGAGGATTGTTCTGAGTGATCAGTCCAATTATGCACCCAATCAAAGTCTCTCCCTTGATCCTGGGGACTCAAGTTCTGATCTGTTAGACACGAGTCAAAACTAGTACAAGTGTATTCAATGGTGTTTGTGTGTTCACCAGTACTTGCACCAGCATTGTTAAGCATTTCGTTGATGGGGATATAGTCTTCCATATCATTCAGAAAATCAGTGAATTGGGCATCTGAAAATTCAGTCACCTCCTCCTCATATCCTTGTTGAGCCTTCTCTTCATGGTTCACAGGGACCGGAGAGTTGGATGAGGCAGCTAAAGAGTTATTTCTGGCTTTGAGCCTGTGAAGAAGAATGTTTGAAATTTTTGGTGGAAGGGCAGGAGCTGAGGATGAGGATTGAGAACAAGGCCAAAAGTTTGTCCTAGTATTCGCCCCACGAAGCAAGCAAGCAGCTTCATCATAAGCTCTTGCTGCTTCCTCAGCTGTATCAAAAGTTCCTAACCACACTCTAATCTTCTGAATCGTATCCTTGATTTCAGCCACCCACCGTCCTGATGGCCTCTGTCTAACCCCAATGAAACGCTTCCTGCCACCCCGTGCTCCACTTAGCACCGCAGAAGCTGCTGCTGCATCCTTAACCATTTTATCCCAAGCCATGTCTGCTTCACCAGAGCTTCTATCTTGGTCATCAGTAGCTTCTCCAGCCTTTCTCTTCCTACCCATTATTTTTTCTCAATGTTTATGCTCAGTACTCAACTTGGTTTTTCTTGTTCTTGCTATACTATGTTTCTTTACTTGTGATATACTGGAGTTAACAATGCATGGATTTATATATATAGTCGCAGAAAAATAAAGATCCTATCAACCAAGCAATGAGTGTTGAATAGGTCTTTACTGCTTGTTCATTTCTCCTCATTCATTTTATATTTATAATTATAATGAAGTTATGTTAGACCACTTGTAAGTTTCTCTTCAATTTACATAATAAAAAATGTAATTTTGGTCAATCCAAAGAGTACAGTGCATTGCTTCCATCTGTTTCTCTACTAAGAGAGAAGTATTATCATGCCAGTGCACTGCTTACACTTGATTATGCCGTATTTTAAATTTTGCAGCTTGTTTCTATGCGCGTAAATCCAATACTTGGTTCCAGACAGCGACTAATTGTACACTTTCTATTGTGTACAACGTATACCAGATAAACCAAGAAAGGATTCACCATGATGTGTGCAGGAGATGAAACTGAAAGCCTGAAAGAGACTCGGGCAACTCTTGCACATTATTAATACGGACTTTCTACTGTGTGCCCATGAGCAAATACTAATAATCACTTTTTAATAAAGTAAGTAGTGTATTCTTTTGGTTCCCGTTCCAGTAATAATGACGGCTCCTGCATGCACAAAAATTTTCACCAATCAAAATTTTTCGTCTAAGTAAAAAGTACTCCCTCCGTCCCAGCCAATTCTTTACGTTTGGTTTGAAGTGGTGGGACCCAGCAATTTTTAATGAATAAAAAAGAGATAGTGGAGTAAAAGTAGTGTGAAAAAGGAGTAAAAGTAGTGTGAAAAGGGAGGAAAAGTTCGGAAGTGGTGGGACCCATTGACTATTTTTGGTAAGTTTTGGAATGTAAAGAATTGGATGGGACATCCAAAAAAGGAAACTGTAAAGAACCTGGTGGGACGGAGGGAGTAATTGTTAGTGTATGTCCATGAAGACACGCCAGAAAGACCCTTATTAATATACGAAACTAGAGACAAATGGCCTCATTGTCTGCAATATCTTGCATGTGTATGTTACCTATTATCGACTAACTCTAAATTATATAGTCTTGAATGTCATATAAAATTGAAATCGTTGACAGGAAACAAAAGATGCCTTTATGCTTATTGTTGATTGGTCTACAATCTTTGCTAACCTCGCCACTTGGAGCTGCTGTAGCTGGTGCAGCTTAATCTTAAATTAAACAAGAGGGTCGGCTTTATTTTATGATTTGTGTGTATCTGTAGTCTGTAGTTCTGATAATACTCCAGACCAAATTTGTCAATGGTCGCTCTTTAGGTGAGCTCGAATGGCCGGTTCTGGTCGTATGATAGTATAGTAATTTTAAAATTACTATACTATTTCAAACAATTTCTGTATTTGTCATCAGATTATTTTTGAACTCGGTGTGCATCATGTCGAAACTCTAGAAGAGATGTTACCACTTACGGGTTAATGGCTATCACCTCTTGCTAGGTAATTGATCAATTATTTGAAAATTTTCAAAACAGATTATTGTTTCCAAATCAACTTCAAGAACTGAGCATATAGCGATAACATCAGCAATTTCAAAAATGATCCATACACGAAAATTTAAAGAAGAATCGGATAAATCCAGATTACAATCTATTAAGCTCCATTGTCATAAACGATCTCGATTATATATAAATTTTTTATATTCTAAAATGATAGGAGCACATTCATCCCTTTTTTTCCAAAATAATAGGAGCACATTTTTAATTCAATAATCTAAAACTTTCTCATTCGAAAAATATTTCTCCAATTTCAAAATAATAATTGTTTTGATTTTTTATACATAATTTGATATATAAAAATACATATTTATATCCATTATATTTCATAATTTTTTTATAAACAACAATTTATATCTACATTTTAATTAAATTTTTTTTATAATATATACAAATATATTTCTTAGATTCAAATTATGTGCAAAAAAAATAATATAATTATTATTCGAGTAAATTATAGAATAATCACAACTTTTTATTTTGTTGTACGGACCATTTTGAGAATTATTCAGAGAACGTTCATTTCAAAGAAAATTAAAGAAAATAGAGGAGAAAAATGTGTCCTACCGAGTCATAAAGGAATAAACGAGAACAACAAGAGAATGTTCTTCTTTTATTCTTTCACGCTGTAACGCAATATCTTTATATCATCAACTTCTGGCTACTTTTCCGATCACTTTTAGGTACATTCCGATCAATTTCAACACTTTAAGTTTATATTTGTTTCATTAATTTTATTTACATATTATTGCGATTCATCTCGTTATTAGCAGATCGAACCCTAACCGATTCGTCTACTAATATAAACATCCAGTTTAATTGCCTCTTTTATTATTAGTTGATTAAACTACAGAAGCTTCATTGTTGAATTGAGGTGCATAATTGGAGTAATTGAAGAAGATGAGTGAGGTGTTTGAAGGTTATGAACGTCAGTACTGCGAACTTTCCGCTAATTTGTTGAAAAAGTGTACTTCTGCTAGTCTTGTAGATGGAGGTAAGCTGAAAGGCTTTTTAATTGAATTCGGTTTCTTCGATATCTTTGACACATGTACTTTGATGTCTTAATGCAAATATTGGAAGTCTGATGTGCACCTCTATATGTGTATATGTTAATATCAGGATTTTAGTTGGCGTGTTTTGGTTCGAGGGTGGTTCCGTTGATTCGGTATATATACTGAAGCATGTGTTTAATCGTAAGATTAATTAGTTTTACACTTTTACTAATGGAAAGGTACTAATACTAGCTAGAAAGGAAAAAAGACGGTGTACATGTTCAATGCAGTATAGTTAGTATCTTATTTAATGTTTATAATTAGTAGATATAACTGCATTTTAATTGCTACGAACTCTGTTGCTGCACAATTCACTTTTTCCTCGATGTTGACGTGTGTAGTTATTTATCAGTGTGTATAGCCTGAGTTATCAGTTCACCGGATTATTTTTAATATTGCAACATTGTATTCACCTGATATTTCGTACACCAAAGTCGTCATGACTCATGTGGTAACTGTGACTTCCACTTGCACTTACTCTTGTGTTTAGCTGTTAGATTATCTTAGTGGTCTCATAACCAGGGTTTTAACAGTTTTTTTCCGTGATGATATGAATTCTACTGCACTAATAATTCTGCAGGAATGAGAGGTGCGGCTTAATATAGAATTTACTTGGAAAAAAGACATTGCAACCCAAAAATTATAGACTTGTTGATGTGTATTGCATCTCTTTGTTCGATACACTTAACATAAAAACATGAACATTACTATCTAGACTATTTTTAAGTTAAGCAGTGTTGATATATGCACTTCCCCCTCATTTAGTTCTGGATGACTTTATGGTCTTGACTCAAGAACAGTGTGCGTGCTGTGCTGTTGACATTTTTCAAGACAGTCAAAAAGCTTAGAAGTTATGGCAATGATATTTTTTTCTTTCAAATTATATTTAGGCATCCGATTTTGATGGGTAATTCTAAAGAGAGCACTATGAAAGATATTATTATAAAGTGCCCCAAAAATGTTTTTTTTGAGTATTAATATTACTAAGGCTGGTAAGGAAGAGAGGGGGAGGGGTGAAGTTACTGATATTTACCATGGAGATAAAGTTCTGTATACACCAAGTGGTAATAAACTAAATTATGTGTTGCCTTAAACAGTGGTGACCTTGTGGCTTTACTTCACTTAAATGTATTTGCATCTGCATCTGAGACTGCTTTGGCAGAAAGCAATTGCTCTTGTGGAATATCACATCAGATAATGTTTTCCTAGGCAACCTAAGATATATGATTGTTGTAATAGGAAACTTTTATGTTGCTTCACTGTGTTATACTAACGTTGAGCTAGGACCTAGCTGCTCGGTGCTTTATGTCTTTGAAAATGGCACGGGCAGTCTGTGTGAAAAAGGGAGAGAAAGCTGAGAGGAGAAAGATTTGTGTGTGTGCGCATGTACATATGCGATCGTGTGTCTGTCTCTATGTGTGTGTACAGCACTCACTTGTATCACTGATCTTCGAATTTCTCTTCCTTGATTATATTATATCAATTTCTGCATGTTTGGATTTAATTTGTGAAAAGAATAGAAGGGGAAAACATTATCTATTTTAATGTCTTTACCGAGGCCCTTTTTTTGCCAGTATTTGGGACAGGTGTCTTGCAAACTGAGTATTTTTTTTTCCGTTTTTACAGAACAAAAGAAACAAAAACTTTCTGAAGTGAAAGCAGGTTTAGATGATGCTGAATCTTTGGTACATGAGCTTTTTGCCAAAAATGATTTACTCGTGTTTGTATATACAACTAGTGATTGAAATTTGTATTGGTTGATTACTTGATCGGATCTGCAGATCCGTAAGATGGATATTGAAGCAAGAAGTTTGCAGCCCAATGTGAGAGCCGTGCTTCTTGCTAAGTTGAGAGAATATAAATCTGATCTGAACAACTTGAAAAGTGAAGTTAAACGAATTTTATCAACCAACTTAAATCAGGCTGCTAGAGACGACTTGCTCGAGTCGGGCATGGCTGATGCACAAATGGTATGACTGGACTAATTGTATTTCATAGAAAATTTTCTTATGTGTCTTAATTGAATGCCATGGCCATAGTTGTAGTGATTGGTGGATTCTTTTGGTAGTAAGAGTATCATGTATCTTTGCGAATTTTTTAATATTTTGCATCTAAAGTCATCCTGAAAATATATCTTCTGCTTGTACATATTCTCTGGTGATAACATGTTAAACGCAGTTAAATAAACATATGCAGTATCAGCTCTCATCTTATCCATGAGAAGCTATTTTTTTATTCGTTAGGTATACTGAATGATGTAGGTATCAGAAGATCAAAGAGGGAGATTGCTAATGTCAACTGAGAGACTAAATAAATCGAGTGACAGAGTCAGGGAAAGTAGACGGACAATGCTGGAAACAGAAGAACTTGGGGTTTCGATTCTCCATGATCTGCACCAACAGCGACAATCACTTTTACATGCCAATAGCACGGTATTTGATGATATAGTCATTACATGTGTATTAGTAGTATATGTTATAGTATGTCTATGCTTTAATCAGCAGCGTAGCACAGAAGTGGAAGGGGTCGAGGTAACAAGTGATATATAACATATGTACTAACCCTTAACTACTGATTTGTAACTAAAATATGTAGGACGTGACAATAGAAAACTTAAACGATGACTGAGTATATTCTGCAACTTTTCACTATGTTGAGAAGTATATGAAAAGAAATTAAGATTGCGTTTGGGAATATGTATTTCATTTCAAATTTCGGATTTCAAATGATATGATTTGAGGTGTCATTTCAAATTCTCAGCTTTATACTAGAATTTTAATGTCCTAGGATTTCAAATGAAAATCAAATTAAACTTTTTTGTCTATCCAAACCTGTCATTTATCCAAACCTGTCATTTGATCAAATTGAGAATTTCAAATGAAATTCAAGTTCCCAAACAGACCATAAGTAAATTTCATAATTAAAGAATAAAGGTACAACGAATTACAGCTAGCATGTGTGATGGCACTAAGCAAATCCCCATCAGGTTTCATTATTTTTTTTGTAATGATTTCCCTTATCGTTTCAGCTTCATGGAGTGGATGACAATATTAGTAAAAGCAAGAAAGTTCTAACAGCTATGTCAAAACGGATGAGCAGGAACAAGTATATCATCGGCACTGTGGTTGCTGTACTTGTCTTGGCAATCATCTTGATTCTGTACTTCAAATTGAAAAATTAGGTTCTGAATATTCACTTTTACTGGTGCTTCTCCATATGTCAATTTTCTGAGTGGTGGTTGTGTTAGTTTCGCGAGTGTGCAAGTTTTAACAGTAAATTTGTTCATGAATGGAGATGTTATCGAAGATTTGTTTGTTGTTGACAAAATTTGTGTATAAAAAAATAGAGTGACCTGGTCTGTAAAATCTTTTATTGTTTCGTTGATCAATGACAATTTAGTATGGAAATTGTATTTCGTGGATATTTGAATGTAAAATAGCATTCGCTGCTCCCTGTAAGCTGCCAAGTGAAGTACACTATCATTGCAGTCTCAGTTCATAAATGTGATGCAGCAGGAAACTGTACCTGTGAACTGTGAAGAGCTATGTGAAATTGTGAACATCCTTTTTTATCTTTTTATATTCGATTTGGCTCTTTCCAAAAATTCTATACTACACATCTTATCGTTCTAACCAGTTATTTAACCATTTGTTTTAGATGTAGGTATCTCCTTCCCGACCAATAAGAGCAATGTATAAACCAAACCAAACATACTGTATATCCTGTTTACCAAACCAAACATACTGTATATCCTGTTTAGAGCAGGGTCTGCTCTGCGCTTAAAGCAGAGAGGCTGTTTCTGTGAAGACCCCCAATATTAATATACCTTACCCATGACCTACATGGGGCTTACCTAAACAGTTCCCGTTTGTCCATATGACATGATCAGTGAATGATCGTTTTTAATTGGGGTGATTTACATATACTTGTGTATGATTGATTTTATTATTAATATGAATATAATCAATCAACTACTTGGAATATTGTCCATTCTGATTTGAAATAAAAATCGAAAACCATTTTTAGGATACATAATATTCTCAAATACTTAAATTGAAGAACTCGTAGAAACTCGATATGAGGCAAGTCGAGACAAGTGGCCTCAACCCTTATTTATTTATTTGTTCATTTACATTACCCTAATTTCCATGTCATCATAAATTCTTACATTTATTGAAAAAGTAGAGACGTAAAAATGCAAAACCACAAGTCGATCCGAATTTGTCTCATAAAGACCATTTAAAAAGGAAAAGAGGATCCGAATTCAAATAATCAAACATTTCACTCTCTCTCCTCCACGCGTTACCGACACTTATCGGACACCACAAATTCTCACTATAAAAGCCCAAAATATCGTCACACACATTTGTCACTCTCAGATCCAAATACTACAACAAACAAACATACAAAACGATGTCGTACTATCCCAAAGGCCATCACGGTGAGGACGAAGTCGACGATTTCGACGAGTACGATCCGACGCCGTACGGTGGCGGTTATGATATTCATTTGACTTACGGCCGCCCTTTGCCGCCGTCTGAAGAGACTTGCTACCGCGCGAATTCTTCGGGTTCTGGTGGTGGGTTTGATTACAATCGCCCTCAGTATTCTACTCAAGCTAAGCCTTCTGCTTATGGGAGTGATGCTGTTGATGATGAGTACAAGAGCTATAACCGACCCACGACCCGACCCGGTTCTCGACCCGGTGCTTCTGGTGGTGGTGTTGATGAGAGTGAGTATGGTGGAGGTGGATCTGGTGGGTATGGGAGGAAGTCGGGTCATGACAGCGAGTATGGGTCGGGTGGTGGTGGCGGGTATGGATCTGGTGGTGGTGGGTATGGGTCGGGTGGAGGCGGGCATCATGGGTCGGGTGGAGGTGGGTATGGACATCATGAACAAGTCGGGTCGGGTTATGGGAGGAAGAATGATGATGACGAGTATGGCTCTGGGTATGGGAGGAAGAGTGGGCATGAGCAGCATGGTTCTGAATACGGGTCGGGTTATGGTGGGAGGTCCGAGAGGACTGAGTATGGGGGCCATGAATCTCGTGTGAGTGAAGGGTATGGAGGATCCGGATACGGGCGATCCGAGGAATCGGAGTATAGGAAGCCTAGCTATGAGAGGCGCGGTGGTGATGATGACAGTGATGATGAGAAAAAGAAGAGATATGGTCACAAGAAATATGTGAGTTTTATACATTATCAGCCCTTTTACATTCTCAATAAATCTTGCTATAACTCTAGCTATGCATTGGATTGATTATTTTGTAAGTTAATCTTTATATTTTATCTATCGCACCTGAGCACCATCTATGGTTATAGTTTTGTTGCCACTTAACCACTAGAAACTAAATATTCTAGTTCATTTAAAGCTAGTTTAGAAACAAGCATTGAAGCACAAGTTCTAATTAGCACCAAAAGTTAGTTTGTGGTTCCAAAAACTAGCAATGGTCATGGCTATGATGCATTGGCATTGGACTCACACGCAGCATTGATTTATTTTGGCACCAACAACTGCTTTTTAAAATGAGATATAGCTAATTACCATTGGACTTGATAGTATGAGGATTATATTGATACGTAGGCTTGACTATTGTCTTGTACTTCTGGGTTGTGCAAACCTCTTAAATTATGTTGTATTTCTCGATTTAACAACGAAACACATATCGATTATATCCTATAGATTTTCGTATAGCAACATACACAAAAAGGATAGCTATGAGTTAAAGGAAAGAAGAGTATGAACTAGAAAGGAAGAGAAAACCTTATTGATATGTTGCTGGAGGACTTCCCCTGATTTTTCTGTTCTTAAATAAGCCAAAGTCAGAAAAATAGTCTTAAGTTAGAAATGTTGGAAAAATTGTCGGAATCTAGTTTTGTCCTACTTTTTCAATTTGCTTTCAATGTGGTGTACGCATTGCCATTTTTTGCCATTTATGGACAAAATGATGTAGCAATTGGGGTTCAGCTTTTAAAAACAAAAATTTCCTGAAGGCCTAAGCTATGTATCAAGTTTTTGTGTAATTGAAACGTACAGTATGAATTTAAGATGAAATTTTGCTTCAAGCTCTGAGTTGCTCTTAGTTTAAGCATGTTTTAAAGTAATTTTGATTTCCTTGGGTCGCTAATACTGAAATGGCATAGCTTGTAAGTAAGCCATAGATAGGACATAGGGTAGAGCAGTTTTCCCCCCAATTATGATTATGCTGTTGAATTGAAATGGTTTGTAGATGATAGAGTCAGAGATCTGAATTGGGATTGTAGTAGTATTACAATTTTTGAATTGTTGTCCTGTATAAGGTATTTATTTTTTTAAACATCTGATCGTGCTGCGTATTTTAAATTGGCAGGGTGACAATGACGACGACGACGATGATGATGATGAGAAAAAGAAATACCGCCAGCACCACAACCGCAGGCACTATGATGATTGAGCAGGACAATCTGCCTGATTCATGTCATATCTATCTTCTACATAAAGGAGAGATGTTTTATTTTCAAGTTACTTCAGTCGTGTGATTCGGCGCACCTCCTATTGTGCAACAAGGCAGGTTGTGGCCAAAATAAAGTTGTGTTATGTACACTCTTTGTGTGTGGTTTTTAATAAATAAATCCTGGACCTGTTTTTTTTTTTCTTGAAATGCTTTTTTAACTTCCAAGTGGTCCAAGTAGTTTTCGGATTTTGTTTATGCTGCTTCGAAATTTTAGTAGCCATAGGTATGGTGGTGGTGACCAATGTAGTGGAATGAAAGCGTTTGAATACACTACTAAATGATGAAGCTGAGTTGCTTCTAGGCATTGTGGTGACCAATGTCAGCTAAATAGAAGTACTGCATTTCAATGAACTTCAAACAACAATTAGTAAGGAGCTTAGCAAACTTACTTTAGATAACAGCATGATCTCCTGAAAGTCCAGAACAAGTGTGACACTGTTACTGGGATACTTAACTTGCTGTTGGGAATCCCCTCTCCCAAGAGAACTTGGGATTGTTTCCTATATCTGTTAAACCCTAAAGAGGATGGCGAATAGATATTCCGGTAAAAACAAACATATTAAAAATAAAATTTACATTTCATAATTTCTAAACATTTCTAAGCATGCTTCATCAATATCATGTAAAACATGAATTATAAATATCATATAGAAATCCTATTTGCATCACATAAATCATACTATTTGTACAGACCGGCTCACCACTGATGTGTCTGCTATCCCTCAACCAGGTTGCTTAACAGATATCCACCATCTCTACTCTAAATAATAACAGATATCCACCATCTATAATCTAAATAATATAACTTAAATTATATAATGTTAAATAGATAGTATTTGTATATGATATAGAATAACGGATTTTCATCATGACAATAATGAACGTAGAGCAATTTAAAATGATGTATTGAGAAACTGATAATTTCCTAACGATAACCCCTTCAACGGCTATGAACATATTATTTTGTCCATAGTACATGAATTATTTCCGAGTGCAAGCTTTTCAAGATTTGTCTTGCCGTCAAATTTTTTAGTGTCGGCTTTTCCAGATTCTTCTGGTCTCCATATTTTCCAAAATGTCATATCTTCTGTCTTCTTTCTCAATTATGCATGATTTTCAAGATTTTCTTGTAAGTTTATCTAGTTAGCTTTCTTGGTCTTTCAGCTTTCATAATTTTCATAATTCTGTTGGGAATCCCCTCCCTAGCCGAGAATGTAAATGCTTTCAAAAACTAATATCATCCAACAAACAATCGTAACTAGTGTATCGATTATCAATCAGCCATTTTAGCATGGTGTAGCTATTAACAAATGAGACCTTATTAAGTACTAAGTCATTATTTTAAGTTTACCCGAACAGACTCAAAAGTAATGAAATGAGACGGAATAAGTGCAGTCTGCGGCATATGTGTTTTGCACAACAGGATTTGCTGAACATGTTACCCGTTTGTCTCTTAACATAATTTTAATTTCATGTCACGAGGTTCATAATATGTTTATGTTAGTGCAATATTGAGACAGTGTTATAAGATGTGCTATTATGATTTTAGCTTCAAAATTGTTATAAAAAGTCAGTCAAAACCCCTCAACATTACAGTACAGGAACTGAAGGCTTAGAACCAAAATGTTCTGGTTAGATGTAAAACTAAAGAAGCTTCTTCCTCTCAAAAAATGTCTTCAGATGCCATAGTTGCAATCCAGCTACTGACAAGCAGACCAAGAGTGATAGAAAACTAAAAGTTGCCATATTCGAATTTGTTGATCGGTTAAGTGCTTGCATTTCTTCCTCCCTGATAACACCAGACATGTAAAATTAGTAATCAACAAAGCTATGATACCAGAATTTTCTTTTCTTACCTTTCACGGAGATAGAACATCTCGTCATGAATGGATGTCACCGTATCATACAATTTCTTGAGTTCAACTTCCATGACCTGAGGGAAAAACGCATAAAACAATTAAACAATGCAGCATATAGCAAAGATACATTCTGAAAAAAGCTACATAGTGATACCAGCAGTATCAAACTTCTATAAAGAGCAAGATAAGAGAACGAAGAAAAGAAATATGAAAAGACTCACATCAACTTGTCCTTTCTTAGCAACCTTGGACCAATCTTTTGCAGCAACGCCTGATTTCCAGTCGAAGTCTACTGAGAGAGTGACCGGTGGCTTATGATCAGGTGCCCAAAAACAAGCCATATAATCACCCGTTTCAGCCGCTGTAAAGGCGAAAGTCCCTGAATCCACATGATCTGAATAGTGATAGTTGTTCCCATGCGGCGAAGTCACCTACATGTATGGATTCACACAAAATTAATCTTCCACCCTTCTTTCCTTCAATGTTTTTTTCTTTTCCCTATATTAATTCTAATAAACAAATTTCCTTCTGATCATACCATAAATTTCACAATCATTTAGCACGGAATTAGCTACACTAACTTTGCCACCAAGATTATTGAACTTTTATTGACCCCAACTTCGAATTTAAAAATTATAGTTTGATCAAGCTCTAGGCGGAATCATCTAATTGAGCTTGAATCCGAGCCTCAAGGCGTCTAGCTCGTTTACACAACACCAAGAAAAAGTTTTCGACAATGGGAACTACAATTTTAATTCTCTTGCATCAACATTATCAATTATTGTCTATAGTATCGGAGCCTATCACACAGTCTTTAAAAAATCTCAAATCTTACTAGTGATGATCAATTACAACAAATCAGTACTAAGATTTACAAGGGACAAAATAATTAAATGAGCCGCAGAAAGAATATTGGTACCCGAATAGTAATTTTATGGGACTCCTGCGTGGGCTTGATATCGGAAATGACAGTGTATTTTCCAACAGTCATGGCACTGCTCTTGATCTCTTCTGTTATGCACTTTGTGCTTCCTGATTTCAGATCAAACCGCATTGCCCACGCCATTGGCGACCACCAGGATATAAGAATCACAAGACTTATGATTGTTTTAAATCTCCACATTGCCTATAGATCAAAATTAGTCCCAGGGTTTGTAAATCAGATCACAGAATTAAAAGTGAAAAAGTATGGAGAAGAATGAATATCTTCCCTGTGCATGGTCTCAGGATCTGGTTGTTAATTTTTCCGCCAAAAGATAACTGACATCACCAAAGTAAAAATAACTTATTGTCCAATGCATTTTACAAGTCAGCAATATGTAGTACCCTACCTTTATAATAGGATCATTGTATTAAGCATTTTTATATATTTACCGGGGATAGTATGGTTATTTTGGTCGTGGAGAACACATTTTAACGTGAGAATACCAAGAAGACTGTTATTTTGTTGTAGAACAGTATAACATGGAAAATGTTAAATATTTGCAAAATTTTGCAAAACATTAGAACAATTGTTTACAATGTTCTCGCACACTATTAACGGCGGATTTTACAAGGGAATTTGAGCATATAGTAAATCTGCAACAATTGGTATTACTACCTCAAGTCGAATAACAGAACAGATTTTACTCACAATCATATACAAACATGCTGAGCTTCAAACAGCTATTCCACCTAAACGATAATAATATCAGTATCAACTATCAAGCTACATTAAACTCCACCTGCGAGTATTATAATGTAGCTAAATATTACATACGCTATGATACAAGCTTTTTAGTTCAGATTTGAACGTAAATTACATGTCTCATTACACGAATGAAATACAGAAGAATAAGATATAGTATTAGATGATATAGTGCACAATGCCCACCATTCCACATGGTCTATACAATGTGCACATGATACTGTACATTCTTCCCAAATAATCACTTTTCTAAGAACTTGGGCTGGTTTCTTGAGCTTCTGCTTCAGAGGAGAAATTCAAGATTTGCCTGACAATCTTGGAGTAGCAATGTGAGAGGTTCTGCTGTGAAGTAGGGCTGTCGACGGACCAGATGGATAAATGGAATACGCAATGATCCCCCTGTTATTTTGTCGTGCTTCTTCAATATTTTTGTTAGCCCTGTCGGATGAAGAAATGAAATAAGGGGTCAGGCTCGTGTCAGATCTTAGAAAGAAATTGAAAACGTACTGGTAGTCGTTTACCAAGATAGTTCAAGAAGCAATAGTTTTTTAGCACCACCAACTCCCCTTGAATGGTGAAAAAATCAGTAAGAATGCCCATTATTTCACCACGGAGTTCACTTCTGAACGTTCCATTTCTGATCATCTCCTTCACTCTGTCAGTTCTCTCTTTCAAGTCCTGTTGCAGTTCAGAATCTGCAATGAGCTTATCTGTGTATTTTCTAGTTACTTTGTTAAATTAAACGCAAAATGTGATTTTAAGAAATCTAAACATATATGGACTGCAGTTGCTATGCTGCAACAGAAAGAGAAAACTGATTATGAAGTTAATGCTGGAACATATTCTAAAATTCACCTGAAATCTGATGATAAATTCTTCTTCCTCGTCCACATAAAAATCATTAATCTTTATCAGTTCTTGATTGAGAATCACAAGAAACCGGTTCTCCTGATCAACTGTAAATGGAAAGCGCTTCAGAATCTTTTTCAAGGTTTTGTAACACAAATAATGGTCTCTCCAAGCAGGAAGAATTTCTTCTATACGCATCCTGAATTCTTTCCCAAATTTCATCCCTTGACCAAGAAATTCACTTAATTAGGTATTGATGTCAACATGAAGAACATGAACGTATATTTATATACTTGTTCAAGATCATCAACGTACGGTGTTGCTTATAATGTAACAATGGAATGTCTGAAAAAACAATGAACAAGTTGGAATATTTCAATAGGATATAGGATCTTTGTTGTTTTACATGACTAACTCTACCTCTGGAAGGGACACTCCGGAACAGCCTATAATTGTTTAATGCCACTAGCATTAGCGGAAACAGAATTAGAAGTTGAAATATGAATTTGGAAGTTTCTGAATAGCTCAACCAATTGGACAAACACCACTAATTAGAAAAACTATGGATGTACCCAGGTATATTCTTTTAAGTTAGTTCGATTCTCTCCATCTCGTATCTGCTTTCTTAACCGACAATGACAATGAAAATAACTTTGGGCTTGTCTCTTTCCCTCTAAAATCTGGAGCAGGCAAGAGAATCCTCTACATTTTTTAGGATTGATCCTTGTAAATAAACAAAACATACAAAACCTTGGTCCTTTCCTGAAATCAGGACACAGTTTAATTAACACTCTGAATTTAACATTAACAGAAAAGCAGCGAGGCTACTGTTACACTTTATGACTCCATGTTGTAACCAGTTCAGTAAACATGATAGCTTGACCAAGTTTTACTTAACCCTATGCCCCTATGTGCTCGATGCAGATCCGTGTTTCCAGAATCCAGAATACTAATCTTGTCAATTATCTACCTTGATCAAATTCTAAAATGTTATCACAACAGCTTAGCCAAAACATGTAAAGTAAGAGAGCGTAGGCCATGAAGGTAAAGCGTCATGCTAAAATTTGCAAGTGAGGCATATTAATCCCTTAAACCAACGCCTCGCCTGTAAATATGAGTTCATGTCTTGATCTACTTGTTACTGAGGCACAAAATTGCGAGAGAACTTGGCTTCACGAAAGGAAGCGCCTTATAATATGACATTCAAAAATGAAAACCAAATGAGTCTGGATTTTAGATTGATTAAAAATTGCCAAAAGAGCAGGTCCAGTGACGAGCCCAAATCCACCGGTAAATTCACTTTCCTGCAGACCTGCTCATCATGGTAGGTTGTTTAAAAAAGTGGATAACCAGCTCCAATGTTGATGTAAATGTAAAAGTAAGAAAGGGATTATCTATTTATATGTGCTGGGATTATCTACTTGTTTTTTTTTTCGATATGCTTCTGGTTCTCGCTTAAGCTCGAAAACTGATCAGGGCTGGGAAAGATGGTGGTACGAGGAGCAGGATCATTTTAGAACAACAAGTCTTTGGGGAAAATTTCTAGAAATTATTTTGTGCCTTCGGGTTTTCTTTTTTCATTACGGGATTGTATATCCATATCCGCTTTTTCAAACATCACCAAAAATCAAATATACATATCGAGATTAATTAAAAAATCATATTTTAAACTGTTCAACAGCACATGTATACCCAATCAGAAATTAATAACATACTTTAACAGAAGTTTGAGCATTCAGGCCAAATATTTCGAACAAAATATTAATTTTAACAACTTAAAATCACAAAACAACACTATCTGCAACAATTTTAAAAAGAAAAAACTTGATGAAGATAGTTCCATTTTCTCCATTTGCAAGATAATTAATGTTTTTTTTTATTTTAAATATTAATTCTTTTTCAAAATTTATATGATAAAATAAAAAATATAAGTAAATAATAAATTTATATAAGTATTATTATATACATATAATAATATTTTCGAATACGGATACGCCTATATCCATATCCGTATCCGCAAACCCTGGATTCGAATACGGATAATATCCGTTTTATTCCGGATACGGATTATATCCGCTTTTTCCCGAATACAATAACGGATTTTTCGGACAGATATCGGATCTTTTGGATTTTTTTGACGGCCCTAGGAGCAACAACATATTTGTTTACTTGCTTTCGTGGATCCATGTGAGTAAGAATGTCAATATCGTCGTGTCATGTTATTTCGGGTATAATATTGTTGTGTATTTTCATATTTTGGGTATTTAAATAATATTTTTAATTAATATTAATATTAATTTTATTATTTAATTAAATATTTATAATACGTGCTCTTGAAACAATATATTGTAATTGTATAAATTTTATTGAAATCGGTCTACTTTGATATATTTCGGGTATGTTCTTTTTTTGACAAATGCAAGAAAATTTCATTACCTTGAACATAATACAGTCGGGACAAACCCCCAACTGCCGATACAACCAGGTGGTAAAACAAATAACATACTAAAAACAATTAGATGATTTGTTTCCTGATCGTTTAACACATAGAATTTAACAATTCTTGAAACTAAAAACGAAATCAAAGACATCCCAAGCGAAACACCAATCGCATAAATTGAGATTGGAGAAGCGGTAACACAGCTATCTACATGCCGGACACCAGCTATAGACATGCCGAAGACACCCCAGCTATCTACATGCCGGACACCAGCTATAGACATGCCGAAGACACCCCAGCTATCTACATGCCGGATACCAGCTATAGACATGCCGAAAGTGTAAACCCGTGAATGATGAACGATCTTTGGTTGTGAAAGGTGATGTAACGTCTGGATTATCAGTGTAATGATTTGAATGATTAATGAATATTATATGAATTTTATATGAATTTCTGTGAATTAATTGGTTCCTGTTCTATTAATTTAGTTATGTATTTTTGATTAAATTTGTGGAATATCAATTTTTATATGTTCAGTACAAAATATAGTTTATTTAGATATTTTCATATCGATTTATGTATTGTCAGATGATTTTATATTGGATTTACGGATTTAATTATGTATATTTCAATTAATTATTAATTATTTGGATTCTTCGAAAACCGTCAACCTGCAACGGTACCGAGATTTTACTTCCCGAAAATTTCAACAAAATTCACTTTTAGCCTAATTTGAACATTCCGGACATTTTTCATGTTTTGACTTTTTCGATCCGGAGTACGGTTTGTTCCGAAGCCGGTCCGGCGGAATCTTTCGGTATTCGATAATTATCCGGTTGTATCGATAAACGTGAAACTAGATATTTTATACTTATCCTTATCTTGTCATAATGACGGTGGGACCCGCATACTAATGACGGATTAAAAGCCCCGTTTTGATGATTATCTCAAAAACCGGTACCGATTGGACCCGTTTTATTAGTATAAAGCTATTAAACATTGTATTTTCATGCCATATATGATCCAAAGGGGTACTAATTATTCATAAGTATAAATATTCTTAACCGTACTTTATTTCATTACGAAAATCATAAAACCAGTTAAAACCGAGAAATTCCCGAGAGAGTTCTTCGTGTTCTTGAGATTCAAACGAGGATTTGGACGCGTTATCGGACTCGGATTTTGGCGTTCAAGGACTCAAATTGAAGGTTTTAACAAGTAGAATCATAATCCAACATCAGAATCAGTGCAGAATCATCAGAGAAGCGAGGCGTAATAAAAGGGAAAGCAAGTGGATATAGTATAGTTTATCGAGCAAGAGCTATTGAAATTTGAAATCGTCAGTATAAGGCAAGTTTCCTTGATACTTTCCTTCAATTATATATATATGATCCTTGATGTGATTGCTTTGCTAGCTTTCTAATTCACTCATGACACTTATTGAGCCATATCATGAATTGTTTAATTCATCGATTCTTAAACCATCAACCAGATTCTTTGACTATCACTTGAACTATTCATTCATTGATTCTTGAGCCATTAACTTGATTCTTTGATATCTATTTTGGAAACCTTATTCAATTGTAAACCTTCAAACCTTGAGATTTTTCGATAACTACCATATAAACCTTATTTCAATGTTCTGACACACCTTTGATATCCAAACCAATTGACTGGAAGTCAATCATACCTGGAATACCATACACCCCACAATTGTGATTCCTTTTCAATAACCTAATTTCTTTGGACTTGAAAACACCCTTTTGACATGTGAATTCTTTAATAAAACCAGAAACCTTCTTTCATACAGACCATGACTATTGTTTCACTTGAAATCCAAATATGCTATATCTGATCCTTTGACTCGTGGAATTATTCCCGATTCTTATTGTAGAATATCTTAAAGATATTGCTGAAATGAATTCTGTTTCTGCTCCAAAATTTAATCATGTTCTTAATGATTCTGTTTATTGCATTATATTGTTATTCATCCTGATTTATAATAGAATTGGATAGTTTTTCTTAAATGGACCAAATGAATGGTCAGACCAGATGAGTGGTCACTTTAGGCCAATGTGTGCCTTGGATCCAGTAAACGAGCATGGCGGGGCCTGCTCGGGGTTAGTGTCTGACTGATCAGCAGCCTAACCTTTGGTTTTTTAAAAATAAAATTTAATATCCAATTCTAATTGATACTCTAAAAAGAAACTTTGACATTGAGGTTGGTTCTATTAAATATTGATTTCCATCATCTTTTGATAAATGTTTAAATGGATATTGTTATACTTGCTGAGCTTGTCAGCTCACTCTTGCGATACTCTGTGTTCTTTCCAGTGAAAGCAGAGAAGGTTGGTAACGATGATACTCAGGCTAGTGGTAAGGCCAGGATTCCAGGCTGAGAGATGGAGAGAGCTATCGGCAGCGCTTGACTTTGATATATGTATTAGTTTGAATAATGAGACACAAATGACGTGTAAGCTTGTAAGATTTAAGTTTTTATTTTGGGATTTGGGTTTGTAATAATTAAAGTTGTGTTGTGGCTTGTTTTATACTTTAACCTGTTGCGATCCAAAGACAGTTAAGGGTCACTATATATATTATATCATTAATTACAGGTTTATGTTAAGATGTGGACCCCAAACTTCTGACCCGGGTTTGGAGGGCGCCACAGGTTGGTATCAGAGCGACAGGTTTAAGTCAATGAAACAAGCCTAGATGGTTAGGTTGGGTAAAAGTTTAGGATTAGAAATGAGTGATAGGTAGATAGAACGTTGAGAGGTTGAGGATTATTCGTAATAGATTTAGGGTTGATGTTAGTAGTGGATATAGATTTTGATACGTGTTTGTTTATGTTGATTCTCAGACTATCAGGTATGTCAGGCCCCAGTACTCCGGTTCATTCTGATCATTCAGAGTCGACAGTGGAGGGACTTCCACCCCGTCCAGGAGTTGTACCTATATCCCCACCCAGGGCACTTACACCCCCACCTGTAGCTGGACCTTCACGTCCACCTGGATACCCTCGTAGTGGACAGACCCCTATTGCAGCTGTACCGCTTAGGGCTATACCCCCACCTGTATCTGAGATGCCCCCACCTGCTCCCCTTGTACGACCTCCTATCCGTGGACCTCCACCAGAGCATGAGTCTTCTGGATTTTCAGGTGTTGGACCTTCTTATCCGTGTTCCCCTCTTTCAGTACCCTATCACTACTATCAGGCACTCTTGATGGAGAGAGATGAGTTGTTGGGCCAGATTGGAGAGCTGACACAGGCGATGGGGGATTTAGACCCTAACAGGGCAGAGCGACAGTTGAGAGAGGAGATACGTGCTTTTAGGACAGAGGCAGTAGAGAGGTTATGTGGGATCACCGCACCACTTGGTACCCCTGGAGATATTATAGACTGGGCTCGTTGGGTCTTGGAGCGGCTGGATGTTATCGGAGGACCAGACTTTCCCTAGGTCTGGAGTATATCATGTGTTGGAGATGGTTAGTAATATAGTGAGTAGTGTGTATGATGCAGTGTGTAGTGAGTAGTTGTATCAGGTCAGCAGATTTTGTCATGTATATAGACTAGCCGAGCTGACTAGATGATAGTCTTGCTGTTGCTGTTGTTATACCTTACTTTTGATAAAGCGCTTGACGCTTGTATCTCCAGCACTGACTTATATATATCAGCATCTTTTACTTTTCAGTCTTGTCCTTTACTTTATCGCACTTGTTTTATTTTACTTTACTTTCAGTACCAATCATAAACTCTTGTGATAGTATTACAATCTTTCTTTCAATGTTTTACATTCTGTAAAGAAGCATGCAATTTATTTAGTTAAACAATCTCAAAAATGTTTTCAAAAATGTATAATTCTGTTTTCTTAAAAACCTTCTATAAAAAGAGAATTTGATTTAAAACGACTAAGTAAATTGTTTCTTCTTTACAGAATGCCTCCAACAAGACATACTCGTGCCAACAGTGATCCTGAAGGCACCAACAGCATCAATGATAACAATGATAACCAGAATGTCAACATAGGCCCAGTAGATCCTGCTGTGGCCCAGTTAATTCAAATTTTGGCTCAGCAAACTGCTCATCTTACCCGACAACAGCAACATCAAGAGAATCCTAGGGTAACTTTTAAAACTTTTCAGGCAGTTAATCCTCCAGAGTTTAAGGGCTCGGCAGATCCTGTTGCAGCCCAAATATGGCTAAAAGAAATGGAAAAGTGTTTTGAATTAGTTCCAGCAAGTGAGGACCAGAAAACAAAGTTTGCTAGTCACTACTTAAAGAATGAAGCAACGTATTGGTGGGAATCTGTGAAGAATATGGAAGGTACAGTTGAGATGACGTGGGAGAGGTTTAAGGAATTGTTTTTAGAGAAGTATTTTCCTAGGTTTCTTCAAGATCAAATGGAGTTGAACTTTTTAGAGCTGAAACAAGGAAATATGTCGGTGGTTGAATATGAGAATAAGTTTGCGGAATTGGCTAGGTTTGTGCCAACTTATGTAGAGACAGATAGGCAGAAAGCAAAAAGATTCCAACAAGGTCTGAAGCCTTGGATTAGGAGCAAGCTAGCTATTTTGCAATTAGAAACGTATGCGGCAGTGGTTGAGAAGGCAATGATTGCGGAGGCTGAGAATGAGTTGTTTCAGAAGTCTAAGGAGGATAAGAAGAGAAAGCCAGACAATAGAGGAGGATCCTCTCATCAAGGGAGGTTCCAGAAGAAAGGGAAGTTTCAAGCAGGAGGAAATCCTAATTTTAAGAGAATAGGCAGTGGTGGACAAGGAGGACGTTTTCTTACGGGAAGTCAGGCCAATCAACAAAGGTCTTCAATGCCGGAATGTCAAACGTGTGGCAAGAGACATGGAGGAGTATGTAACAAACTGAATGTGGTATGTTTTAAATGCAACCAGAAAGGACACTACTCTAGAGAATGTCAGAACCAGCCAGCAATAAAGGATCAGACCAATAGAGGCTCAACAAGTAAGACTCCAGCCATAGGATATACATGTTTTAAATGTGGAAAGCCAGGACATATGGCTAAGGACTGCAAGACACCAGCCTCTGTTAGCAATGCACTTAGAATCATGGGAACTGTTCCAGAAGTGAACGAACCTCCTAGGGCAAGAGTCTTTGATATGTCAGTGAAAGATGCTATTCAGGATGCCGATGTGGTGACAGGTACGCTTAATGTAAATTCTATAAATGCCAAGGTGTTAATTGATTCTGGAGCCACTAGATCATTCATTTCTCAAGCTTTTGTTGATAAGTTGAATTGTCCTGTTGAATTGTTGAATGAGGTTATGAATGTAGAACTAGCTAATCAGGATCGTATCTCTGTTAATCGAGTTTGCCCTGATTGTGAAATTGAGATTTTAGGAAATAAGTTTTGTGCCGACTTGATACCTTTCAAGTTGGGGGAGTTTGATGTAATTTTAGGGATGGATTGGTTGTCTAAACATAGTGCGCAGATAGATTGTAAAAATAAGAAAGTAATATTAATGACACCAGACGACGAGGTAATAACTTTTAGAGGACAAAAGCAAGTAAATAAGTTCTTAACCATGATCCAAACAAAGAGAATGTTACGACAAGGATGCGAAGCCTATATTGCTTATGTAATTGATAAAAGTCAGGAACCAGTAAAACTTGAAAATATCCCTGTAGTGAATGAATTTCCAGATGTGTTTCCGGATAAGTTACCAGGACTTCCCCCAGATAGAGAGATAGAATTTGCAATTGACTTAGCACCTGGAACGGAGCCAATATCCAAAGCCCCGTATAGGATGGCACCAGTAGAGATGAAAGAATTGGCAAAACAATTACAAGAGTTATTGGAAAAAGGAGTGATTAGACCTAGTGTATCCCCATGGGGAGCACCAGTGTTGTTTGTGAAGAAGAAAGATGGAAGTATGAGGTTATGTATAGATTACAGAGAGCTTAATAAGCTTACCATCAAGAATAAATATCCTTTACCTCGTATTGACGACTTGTTTGACCAGTTGAAAGGAGCAGAGTATTTTTCTAAGATTGACCTTAGGTCGGGATACCATCAGCTCAAAATCAAATCTGAAGATATACCTAAAACAGCTTTTAGAACAAGGTACGGTCATTATGAATTTTTAGTAATGGCTTTTGGATTAACGAATGCACCAGCAGCTTTTATGGATTTAATGAATAGAGTCTTTAAGAAGTATTTGGACAAGTTTGTGATTGTTTTTATAGATGATATTCTGATATATTCTAAGACAGCTGAGGAGCATGCTGAACATTTAAGAACAGCCTTAGAAATATTAAGAAAGGAGAAGTTGTATGCAAAGTTTTCTAAATGTGAATTTTGGTTACAAGAAGTTCAATTTCTAGGACACATAGTGAGTCGTGAAGGAATCAAGGTAGATCCAGTGAAGATTGAAGCTATAATGAATTGGGAAAGACCAAAGACCCCCACAGAGATCAGAAGTTTCTTGGGGTTAGCAGGTTATTATAGAAGGTTTGTACAGGATTTCTCAAGAATTGCAACCCCACTGACCAAGTTAACTAGAAAGAATGAGAAGTTCATATGGAATGAGAAGTGTGAGGAAAGTTTTCAGGAGTTGAAGAAGAGATTAGTGTCAGCACCAGTATTGTCCCTTCCAGATGATCAAGGGAATTTTGTGATTTATAGTGATGCCTCGTATAAAGGATTAGGATGTGTATTGATGCAACATGATAAAGTTATTGCGTATGCGTCGAGACAACTTAAACCTCATGAACAGAAGTACCCCACTCATGACCTGGAGTTAGCAGCTATTGTATTTGCATTAAAAATATGGAGACATTATTTGTACGGAGAAAAATGTGAGATTTATACAGATCATAAAAGTTTAAAGTACATCTTTACCCAGAAGGAGTTGAACATGAGACAAAGAAGATGGTTAGAGTTGATTAAGGATTATGATTGTACGATTAAGTATCATCCAGGAAAAGCCAATGTTGTAGCGGATGCTTTAAGTAGAAAGGAAAGATTAAATGTATTGACGGTGCCAGAGGAGTTATATAAGGAATTCCAAAAATTGGAAATTGAAGTAAGAATTCATGAACCATCAAAGATAGCAATGTATACCATGACCTTCCAACCAGAGCTATTAGAAAAGATTAAGAAGTGTCAGGAAGAGGTAATGTATCAGGATGTAAACAAGTTAGTGGGAGAAGAGTTATGTACACAGAAAGATGATCAAGGGATTCTTAGGTTTTCTTCCAGGATATGGATTCCACCGGTAACAGAATTAAAGAATGATATCTTGCAGGAAGCACACAATTCTAAGTATTCAATTCATCCAGGCAGCACTAAGATGTATAGAGATTTAAAGGAGAACTATTGGTGGCCAGACATGAAAAGAGAAATTGCAGAATGGGTAAGTAAATGTTATACGTGTCAAAGAGTGAAAGCAGAACACCAAAGACCAAGTGGATTATTGCAACCTTTAGAGATTCCAGAATGGAAGTGGGAACATATTGCTATGGATTTTATTGTAGGATTACCAAGGACTAAAGCAAACCATGATGCCATTTGGGTTATAGTGGATAGACTAACCAAGTCAGCGCATTTTCTTCCGATTAATGAGAGATTCTCTTTGGATAAATTAGTCCATATGTACCTGAAAGAGATTGTAGTTCGTCATGGAGTCCCCGTATCCATTGTGTCAGATAGAGATCCAAGATTTAATTCGAGATTTTGGAAAAGTTTTCAGGAATGCTTGGGCACTAAATTGAATATGAGTACGGCATATCATCCACAAACAGACGGCCAAAGCGAGAGAACTATTCAGACGATCGAGGACATGCTACGTGTTTGTGCAATCGATTTCAAAGGTAATTGGGACGAGCATCTACCTTTAGTGGAATTTGCATACAACAATAGTTATCACGCAAGCATTGGGATGCCTCCTTATGAAGCTCTTTACGGACGCAAATGTCGATCACCAGTATATTGGGATTATCAGTGTAATGATTTGAATGATTAATGAATATTATATGAATTTTATATGAATTTCTGTGAATTAATTGGTTCCTGTTCTATTAATTTAGTTATGTATTTTTGATTAAATTTGTGGAATATCAATTTTTATATGTTCAGTACAAAATATAGTTTATTTAGATATTTTCATATCGATTTATGTATTGTCAGATGATTTTATATTGGATTTACGGATTTAATTATGTATATTTCAATTAATTATTAATTATTTGGATTCTTCGAAAACCGTCAACCTGCAACGGTACCGAGATTTTACTTCCCGAAAATTTCAACAAAATTCACTTTTAGCCTAATTTGAACATTCCGGACATTTTTCATGTTTTGACTTTTTCGATCCGGAGTACGGTTTGTTCCGAAGCCGGTCCGGCGGAATCTTTCGGTATTCGATAATTATCCGGTTGTATCGATAAACGTGAAACTAGATATTTTATACTTATCCTTATCTTGTCATAATGACGGTGGGACCCGCATACTAATGACGGATTAAAAGCCCCGTTTTGATGATTATCTCAAAAACCGGTACCGATTGGACCCGTTTTATTAGTATAAAGCTATTAAACATTGTATTTTCATGCCATATATGATCCAAAGGGGTACTAATTATTCATAAGTATAAATATTCTTAACCGTACTTTATTTCATTACGAAAATCATAAAACCAGTTAAAACCGAGAAATTCCCGAGAGAGTTCTTCGTGTTCTTGAGATTCAAACGAGGATTTGGACGCGTTATCGGACTCGGATTTTGGCGTTCAAGGACTCAAATTGAAGGTTTTAACAAGTAGAATCATAATCCAACATCAGAATCAGTGCAGAATCATCAGAGAAGCGAGGCGTAATAAAAGGGAAAGCAAGTGGATATAGTATAGTTTATCGAGCAAGAGCTATTGAAATTTGAAATCGTCAGTATAAGGCAAGTTTCCTTGATACTTTCCTTCAATTATATATATATGATCCTTGATGTGATTGCTTTGCTAGCTTTCTAATTCACTCATGACACTTATTGAGCCATATCATGAATTGTTTAATTCATCGATTCTTAAACCATCAACCAGATTCTTTGACTATCACTTGAACTATTCATTCATTGATTCTTGAGCCATTAACTTGATTCTTTGATATCTATTTTGGAAACCTTATTCAATTGTAAACCTTCAAACCTTGAGATTTTTGGATAACTACCATATAAACCTTATTTCAATGTTCTGACACACCTTTGATATCCAAACCAATTGACTGGAAGTCAATCATACCTGGAATACCATACACCCCACAATTGTGATTCCTTTTCAATAACCTAATTTCTTTGGACTTGAAAACACCCTTTTGACATGTGAATTCTTTAATAAAACCAGAAACCTTCTTTCATACAGACCATGACTATTGTTTCACTTGAAATCCAAATATGCTATATCTGATCCTTTGACTCGTGGAATTATTCCCGATTCTTATTGTAGAATATCTTAAAGATATTGCTGAAATGAATTCTGTTTCTGCTCCAAAATTTAATCATGTTCTTAATGATTCTGTTTATTGCATTATATTGTTATTCATCCTGATTTATAATAGAATTGGATAGTTTTTCTTAAATGGACCAAATGAATGGTCAGACCAGATGAGTGGTCACTTTAGGCCAATGTGTGCCTTGGATCCAGTAAACGAGCATGGCGGGGCCTGCTCGGGGTTAGTGTCTGACTGATCAGCAGCCTAACCTTTGGTTTTTTAAAAATAAAATTTAATATCCAATTCTAATTGATACTCTAAAAAGAAACTTTGACATTGAGGTTGGTTCTATTAAATATTGATTTCCATCATCTTTTGATAAATGTTTAAATGGATATTGTTATACTTGTTGAGCTTGTCAGCTCACTCTTGCGATACTCTATGTTCTTTCCAGTGAAAGCAGAGAAGGTTGGTAACGATGATACTCAGGCTAGTGGTAAGGCCAGGATTCCAGGCTGAGAGATGGAGAGAGCTATCGGCAGCGCTTGACTTTGATATATGTATTAGTTTGAATAATGAGACACAAATGACGTGTAAGCTTGTAAGATTTAAGTTTTTATTTTGGGATTTGGGTTTGTAATAATTAAAGTTGTGTTGTGGCTTGTTTTATACTTTAACCTGTTGCGATCCAAAGACAGTTATGGGTCACTATATATATTATATCATTAATTACAGGTTTATGTTAAGATGTGGACCCCAAACTTCTGACCCGGGTTTGGAGGGCGCCACAGGTGAGCTCTTGCAATAATCACCACCGTCCCAGATTCGATACAGTTTTTGCAGATCACCGAAAATATCAATAAACTCGTTCTCAACAGATCCAACACTAAATAGACCCAACCATAACTAGACGGAAACATAACTAAACACTCCAACAGGAGAGACAAAACACACACTCCAAAAGGAGAGACACACAAATCCCCAAAAAATTGGGTTTTATTGAAAGAAAACTAACAAGAGTAAAAGATAAAAAAGAGATTGGGGTTTTCCACCGGAGAAACCAGTGAAAGCCCATCAATTTACTTGAAGGTGGACAAACCCTAATAGAAAGGGAGAGGGGGCGGTGCGTCTTTACTTTTTTTTCGGGTATGTTCTTAGATTTGTGTCTAGTTTCATATATTTTTAAATTCAGAATAAAAAAAATGAGAGAAACCAGGTCTAACCTGATATGGGGCCATTACATTGTAGGGCAGCGTCAAACGGGGTCCGATTCAAATGGGCTTCGGAAACAAGTCGAAGATGGGAAGATCTGCTAAAACCCTAAATCTGAAAAACAGGTGGCCCTATATAAACATAACAACCCTTCAGGGTTTATCAAATCTTCCCCTGGCCGCCTCCGCGACTCTTTTTCTTTCTCAACACACCGTAAATAATTTTGTAAATCATGTTGTTTGGTTTTTACTGACGATTCAGGCTAATATGAAATTGGGGCGAACCGAATCAGTATTCGCAAAACCCAATTGCCCTACAAATCGTCACACAGCAAGCCTGTCTGCTTGGCTTTGAAAAGAGCCGAGCCTAATTGCAGGCATTCTCATATCCTATTGCCTTGTGGTGATGCAGCATCTGCAATTACCATTTGGGACTTGCCATGAGAATTACAATTCTACATTATTTAGAGTTTGTTTTGCAATATTTTTGATTGATTAATGTGGTGATGAGGCTTATGTGGACTAGAGTTTCTGAATCTTGGGGCTTAATCTCCCTGGGTTCTGTAGACAACCCCTTGGCTGTCTGAGCATTTTTTAAAATGAATTATATGGTGTATTTGATTTGGTGCTAATGAGGAAATTAGAATTAAAATACACCATCTTTCGGGACTGAATGGCTTGTTTAAGCCGCTTGTTGACTAATTCTGCAATTCTGAAGCGTTTAATTGCTGATAACTGACTGTTTTGTGTGCTTCTTGTCTTTGATTTTTTATTTATATATAGAATGCGGCTGATGTGGATGGCGATTAAGCAACTGAAGCAACTGGGAATCGGTATGAATGAAATAGTTTACTTTTTGTCCGTATTGTTCTGAGTGCTGTTTTGTTGATTTTATTAAATTTACCTCGCAGTTGATTTATTGTATATATTAATGAATACAAGGTTAGTTTGTTGGTTGTCACTTGTGTTTGAGTTGTTTAAAAGATTATTGATAGAATATATGGTGGAAATGTAATCAATTAAGCAAAGACTTGATGTAATGGTGTCTCAAGCTGAACTGTTCTTGTGTAAGGAAGACGCTATTTTAATGTGATTATCAAAATTTTGAGTTCAATCTTATATCATTTGATGTATATGTTGGTAACTTGTTTTCTACATAAAGCTCTTCAAAATTTTGGTGAATTTTATTAATATTTGTAATACATGATTGATCAAATATGGTCACAAACTTCACTTTGATGCGATAGTGGTTGAACTGATTGCTATCTGTCAAGAGCACTGAAAGTGTTTTCATATCCTATTGCCTTGGTGAAGCATAATGTCTGCAATTATCATTTGGGACCTGCCATGAGATTACATGCACATTTCAGACTTGGATTATATTTCTTCAATAGTTTCTCTTGTTTCTTAAGCTTTTGAGTGTTAGTATGTGTTAATGTCTAGATATTGATTATTGCGGTGATGAGGCTTATGTGGACTAGAGTTTCTGATCTGGGTTTAATCCCCCAGTTCTGAAGACAACCCCTTGGCTGTCTGAGCACAATCATTGATGATGCAAATATGATTTGAGATATCTGTCATTTGTTTTTCACTCACTAAAGCTTTTATTAATTGTATGTATGTTTTAAATTAAACTTTCTATTCAATGTGGTGCCAGTGAGGAAATCAGAATTAAAATACACCATCTTTCGGGACTGAATGGCTTTTTAAGCCACTTGTTGACTAATTCTGCAATTCTGAGGCCATTCTTAGCTAACAGTTTTAAATCCTTATATATGTGATAGAATGTAACTTTTGAAGCATGATGCATGTTTGGTAGTACGAAAATTTCATCAGGAATAGCAGTATATTATTTTTGCAGTGGATAAAACTGTTTTTTTGAAGAACTATCTATCCATGAATTTGTTTGTTATGTATTTTTTTAGTTGGATATGATTAAATATACCCTTGGGGTGTGTAGTGTGTACAAGCACTAGTACTAAGGCTCTGTGAGAATAAAGTTTGCAGAGGCCTGTTCTAAAATGTAGTGCGATATTAATTGATGGGATTCGCTTTGCTGCTTGTAACTCATTTTACTTGCTGCCTGTATTTCCTTCACATTTCTATGTCTTTACTTTCTATTTTACTGGTGCTTTTGTTTGTATAGCTCTTGGAGTAAGTTGTGCTTTATTTTTCTTATATTGGTTTCTCCATGAAATATGTTTGATAGTTTGTATTGATGTAACCTTTCGCCTACCCCTTTATTTTTATCGGGAGCATATTGGTTTGCTTTATTTATAAGTGTGGAATACAGTCCGACTGTTTAACCCAGCTTGTGATCATATAGGAGTCTCTGAAAGGGTCCTTGCTTTGTTCTTTTACTCTAAACAGTAATTCCTTTAATGGTGTTTCTTTTTACACTTTCTTGTAAAGTGATGTTAATTTCTGTGCTAGGATATGCTGTTTGTGACAGTTATAAATCATAAATTTGGTAGCTTTCTTAATTGTATATTTAGTTGTCTGGTTGAATAAATTAAAACAAGTTGTTAAATGACTTTGTAGTGATCACAATGGAATAACGGCAGAAAGCAATCTATATGCCTACACAATTTTAACTATTATGGTCATCATGTTAAACTCAATTTATCTGAGAGATAAAGAAAATTAACAGACCCTAGTTACTGCCATAGTGGACTTGTGAGGGAGATATGTGCGTGAGAGTATGATTTTAATGATGATTGCTATATTAAGTATTAACATCCACCGAAAGGTCTAGCTTAAGAGTCTTTACTTCTGCCTAATTCTGTATAGATGTAAAAACCATTTGAGCTAACAAATGCAATTTTTGAAATGCTTTAATTGCTAAATTCAAGCCAACTTTCACAAAAGAAGAAAAATGACACACTCTCACTAGGAAGAGAAATCAAACTATCAAACTATAATTATAACATACAAGAGAAAATCCAATTGCAAACTAAATCTATTAGATTTGCATCATGAACCTACACCAGGAGATAATCGATCCATTCACAAATCTAAAAAATCTCTGAAAACGAATAAGAATGAAAACTGAAAGTTTCGGTGATATAATCTAAGAAAACTTTGCCCAACGAGAGGATATTTATTAAGAAAATCACTGAAATAAGCAAGAACAATAAAAAAACAAGCAATTTAAGGGAGGGTTAATCATATGAAATATTTATAACCAAAATTTTTATTCACAAGAAAAATCAAACAAAAAACAATAATTTTTATTATCTAATTCAATACACTTAAACAGAGGAAGTAAACTATATCCCTTTAAGATTTATTTGGTATATAGAAACAATAATAATTATATATATATAGGTCATTGTACCCGGGACGGTGATGGATACTGTATGAGCACCTTTCGTTATAAAAAATTATTCATATTCTGGATATTTGTTACTCTAATATTGGTTGATGTAGCTCATAATTTTTGGAACGTCGGGCTATAGATGATACTTCTGTGAAAGTCAATTGTGATGTTATTAGTTTTAGAACTGATATAGGTTGGATTGATTGAGATGCTATTGTAATACTTTTTGGATTAAAAAATTTCAATATTTTATGTGTTAAGCAATCTAAAAACAAATCGACTATTTGTGTAATTTATTTTTTGTTTCACAACAGGCTGTAGTTGACTGTTATAGGGTTTGTTCCGAATAGGTTTTGATGTTTGTTTTGTTAAACAATTTATGTTAATAAAATCATTTGTGTGAAAAAAATACACAAAAAATGATATAAGTCATGTCGACCTAAATCAAGAATCAGATAGAAGCACTAAATCAGAGTAGAATTTGAAGTTGTTTACGGTTTGAAAGGATAAAATATTAAGTGTTGAAAGTGAGAGACTACAAAGACAAAACTACGAACTAGGGCTGGACTGAATATTTTATTCAATGGGTCTTTAATTATTACTGGTTGGATTGTTTTAGGATTAAAATCTGTTAAACCATCACTCAACCCAATTTTATTGAGTTTTTAAAAATCGAACCATTCAAGTTTCGGTTTTGATCGATCAGTTTAATCGGTCTTTAGGATTGGTTTGGTTCAGTTTGAACGGTTTAATCGGGTTATATTCATTCCTAATCTATCTTATCTAAAAAATATATGTAACAGATTCAGTCATTGATCGATGAATTTTAAACAGGCTTCTATGATAGGGTGACTCGTTAGAACCGGTCAAAAGGTTCGAGCTTTGCTGCTTATAGTGGATCGTGCTCGTTCCGTCTAGACATAGAACCGATATTAGTCAGACAAGCTGTGTCGTGTTGGGCTGCGAGTCTGGAAATGACAAACTGTCAACGAACCTTGGCGGAATGGCAGATTGCATTGCAGCTAGCCGTTGACTTGCCTGAAGGTCTTTGCCGTGCAAATTTTTCTAGACAAGGTCTTTTCCGGGCAGCTTTTTAAACGATGTCTGTGCTTATTTGTGTCAATCTATAAAGCAGACAAGCAGTTACTAATAATATTGTATATCTCAGTTCTGTACCAATTACCATAGTGACCAGTAGGCATGAGCATGGTTCGGTTTGGTGCGGTTTTGAGTCAAAACCGCACCGTAACCATATTTATTCGGTTTCTAAAATCAAAAACCAAAACCAAACCATTCATAAATGGTGCGGTTCGGTTTTTTGAATTCGGTTTCGGTTTTAAATGGTGCGGTTTCGGTTTCGAAACCAAATATGTATAAGATTCGTTGGGTCGCGCAACACTCGTTAACTCCGTATAAATACGATATTGTCCAACTATGCTATATTGCTATATCATTTTTCATTCAAAGACTTTCTCTCAATCCTCCACAGTTTCTGATGTTTGCTCATCCATGTGCTGTTCTACAATAATCGGAAAACTTGATCCAGATTCAGTGTAGAAACCGTCAGGCTCCTGCACCGTGATTCAATGAACTAACCCTCCAATCAGGCTCTTGCACCACAACATTATACATACTAGATTTGTATAAAATTATTAGATTAATTATAAACTTAAACTAAAATATTATTATATATATTTACAAAATATATAAAATATTATATAATTAATTTCATTCGGTTCGGTTCGGTTTGTATTCGGTTTTAAAAAATTTAAAACCAAACCGCAACCATATTATTGGTTCGGTTTTTATTCGGTTTGGTTATAAAATGGTTCGGTTTTTAGTGGTGCGGTTTTGTTCGGTTTTTCATGGTTTCGGTTTCGGTTGCGGTTTGTGGTTCGGTTTTGCTCATCCCTAGTGATTAGTGAGTGCCTGAGTGGCACTGTTAATTGAGTTTGCCGGTTCTGATTTTATTTCCCCTTTTCAATTTCAATTCGTTATAATATTGTTTTAAATTATATCTTAATTCTTTTGAAAAACCACTTTGTTTTAATTTCTATTTCTTTCTAAAAAATCAATTGAAAAACAAATCTTTACCGAACCGTCCTTTTAACTGGTTTTTTATATATAAAAAAAAAACTTGAATTAAAAGCATATCTGTATAATTTAAAATTATTCTTAAATTATTACTAACTAAATTTTTAGTAATTTACGCTGGTTATGTAGATCACTTCGGGGTGCATGTGAACAAGCATTTTTCTCATTCGTATACAGTTTTTGGGATCGTTTGAGTTATTTCAAGAAAATTGGTTTCTTTTTCAAAATAAAGAAATGGGGTAGAAGTAAGAAGTAAATTAATAACTACAAGTTATTAAGATATTTAAAAAAGTAGTAAAAATTATTTTAAAAAATTAGCACTTCTCAACTTCTTTTTCATGCCTTCTTAAAAATACTTATTACTTCTTTACATGAACGGGTTAAGAAAAAAAGCAGAAGCAAGAAATTAGGATCAACGGCTTCCGTTGCCCGGACATATTATAATCACTGTTTTATTTCTAGAAGTTTAAATGTTGGTTTTACCGCACTGGAAAAATTCATTAATCTTAACATTCACTTGCTTAATGTTATTATGTGAATAATGATTTAGGAGCCCGGTCGATACGCTCCAACAGTCAGTGGCGGATCTGACTATAAAGTTAAGAGGATCAATTTTTTTAAAAAAAAATTAAGAGAGATCATAAAAAAATTAAGAGGATCAATTTCAATTTTACAATCTAAAAATATGTATAATATTAAAAAAACTAAAATTTAAGGGGTCAGTTGCCTAGGGCTGTAAATCGATACGAACTATCCGGTGTCTCGGCTCATATCCTGCTCGAAAATATGATACATGTCTCATATCCGTTTCGAAAACGATTCAAATCTGGCGGAAAAATTAAGCTCGTATAATATATGATCCTGGATACGAGCACACCTATACGCTATACCCGCTCAGATTCGGTTTTATGTAATTTTTCATAATATGATTCTACCCGAATAACCGAATATGATCCACGGTTCATATTCGATTCAAACTCATATACATATTATATTTTAACACCATCATATTTCCAAATAAATAGTCATCATTTTATAAAATTGCAATATCTTATTTAAGTTTATATCTTCATAAAATATAATTTATTTAATGGAATCGTGCTTATTATATTCATATATATTTAATAAATGATATATATCAACACATAACTATAAGTTTTAATTCAAAATTATTATACTTTATAATATTATTTTTACCTAGACTAAATGATAATTTTTTGAACAACTGAAATAATAATGATATTTGATGTTAGTGGATCATTTCCGGCTCATATTCGATAGATCATAAACTACTCGGTTAAAAAATTGAAAATATGATACTAGATCATATCCGGTTCAGATCCGAATCTTAAATACTCAAGATCAGTTTATACCCGAATAAAACGATCCCGGACCCAAATCTGGACAAGCTAAAAATAATATGATCCGGCATTTGAGTAGAGGGGTATCCGGGATCACCCGGATCATTTTACCGCCCTACAGTTGCCCCCCTTCCCCCTGCTAAGATCCCCTCTGCCAACAGTTAAGTCCAACGCTAGGTGACCAAAATTTTGTCCGGTGGAGTTTGAAATTGGTGATGAGTCTCGTTTACCACAGTCATGTTTGATCATAACACCACCTAATCCATCTTGCACGTGAAAAACAAAACGAGAGAAGAGATGAATGTGTTAAAAAATCCAGCAAAGTTGAGGGAGACTTGTGAAGAGAAGAAGTTACACAGCGCAATAAACACAGTGGTCGTAGTAGTACGTTGGCGTTGATGCATGGCTGGTCATTGAATAAGGTATTAAAGGGGTGCCTCATGGGTTTCAGATATTGTCGTAGACTTGTCCACAAAGATTGAATGTTGTATGTTTCTCCCACGTCGATCATGTCCTGTCGTAGACCACCCAGTAACTCCTCTTCTCTTGTAAATTCATCAATGCCAACTAACTTATCTGTTAACAACTTATATCATGTCAAGATACGGGACCATGCATATGCCAAAATCTTTCTTTTTTCTCAACACACACACATGCACCCTTTAGATCCGTATTAAATTTTTCTGGAACCATGCGTATAACGTTCCTCCAACCCACCGCTCACATTTCAGATTTCTATGAAATGCACAACTCGAATCTGAATCGAAAAATCTTAGCCGACTAGAATTATTCAGAGAATTCACTATTCAGTGAAAGAGAGGTTTTCAGATTTCAGATTTCTATGAAAATTACATAATTAATCAAAAAATCTTAGCCAACTAGAAATGACTAGAGAATTCACTATTAAATGAAAGACAGATTTTCGGATTTTTGTAAGTTCAATTGTTTAAATACATTACAAAAAAAGTGATACTTCAATTTTTTTTTTCCTAAATACTGAGTCGTCAATACATAGACACATACATATGTGCTCCAATTAAAATTTAACATGTGTTATGCCACATAACTTGGTAAATATTTGGTGCATTTATTTGGGTTACGTTGTACTACTCTAAAAAAAAAATCCAAACTCGGCCACACAGTTAACCTTCCTAACACATAGTCCCTGTGTCACGATGAGCGCTATAAATATGGTTTCATAAATAATTTTTAAAAAAAATTAAAGTTAAAATTTTAGTTTTTAAACTTTTATTCGAAAAGAAAAAATTTTGAAAATAAGTTGTAAAATTGTATATATTCGAGCATTAAAATGGGCACGATGCAAAAAAATTATATATAATCGAGCGAGACGGATGGAATAAAATTTATCAAACTTTTCTATTTTTAGCTAAGCTTTATAGCTGGAACTTAAATTATTGTAAGAACAGAATATCTTTCACGGGATTTAGGTTAAACGTTAAAATAAATTTTTTTACCAAATTCTAATTTGAGATGATGTACATATTTAAGTACTCCCTCTATCCCATTTTAATGTTTGACTTTCTAGCACGTATATTGAGATGTAAAAAAACAATATCTACACTCAATAAAATAATTCAATTCTTATATCAAATAAAAGTTTAGGTTCTAAGTTTTTATTTGATATAAATTTTATAAAAAATTATTATGTTTAGATGTGATTTTTTTAACATCTTAAAATACGTGCAAAAAAGTCAAAAGCAGTTAAAATGGGACGGAGGGAGTATGTAATAGTTATATGTTGTCGGTTCAAATAGCTATATAAAATTTTGATAGTCAAAATGCTGTATCCTATTTTCAAATGTAAAATGTCATAATATGATACTAAGATATGCAGCATTCTCCGATTGCATTTTATAACCAAATATGTTAAAATTTAACCGATTTTTTTTAAAACCTTTTTTCAATATAAAAATGAAATCAAAGGTTAGCATTGCATCGAACTTGCTAGACGATTCAGATTTATACTCTATTTATAGATAATTAAATTAGATCCCAATATATAGCAAGAAGAAGAAGGAGGAGGATTCCAATCATATTTAGCACCCCTGTCATATACAGCACGCAATATCTACATAGAACAATAATTGGAACCTTTCTTCAAGCAAAGAATGCGACGTGAAACTAACAGCATTAAAGTCCATCATTAAGAACACATCTCCCTCTTGAACAAGGCATGCATTTTGACCCAGACACTGTATCCAAATTCACACTCCTATACTTCAAAACAATCTCGCATACCAAATTGTTTGTTTTATTCCGTACATGGCAACTAACAATGAAAGGAATCTACAAAGAACTCGTAATGCATTTTCATCTGAAATAGTACAGTTTAACTGATTTATAACACTGGTGAATCTGATGCACAAGAATTCACCATATTATGTGAAGGCGACGTGACCACCATGTCTAGAACACTAGTCCAGTAGTTCTTGTTAGTCTCATCACCACCGTTATCTGATTCTCCGTTGCCCTCAAAGTAACTCCAGTCACCAGAGTTATAATTATTCGTCAAAAGATCCGTAAACTTGTCCCCAAAATTCTCACTGCTAACATGCACATTATCATAGCCTAATCTAAGGGACTCACTTGACCATGTATCCATGGGATTAATGAGACTTCTTAGTCCGCCCCACTCTTCTTCCGTGCCATCTTTCATGATTCCATCTTCACAGGAGCCTGAGGAGTTCCTCATTAGCTCCACAAACGAGGTCGAGCTCTCCCCCATTCCGGTGCCAGAATAATTTACAATGGACTTTGGGGACTCTACTTCACTGCCACAGCTACTGCCGGCTGCAGAGACAGGCTTACTCCAAATACCATTTAGTGTTTTTAGTTTGTCAAGGGTTGGCAGTGATGGCATAGGTGGCATTGCCAGCTTGCTGACGGGAATCAAAGGCGAGAGAGGAAATTCCTGTGACTTGAGTTCAGATGAAGAACGTAGTCTTGATTGTCTGACTAATCTTGCCTCGGCCTCGAGGCGGGCACTCTCCCATTGAGTTATGTGGCTAAGATTAGCAGTGTTCTTAGAGGTGCCTTTATTGCTAGACAAGATTGAATCATTTATAGGCTTGTGTGTGACCGGATCAATCCCCATTTTAGTTAGCCTTTTTTTAAGATGAGTATTCCAGTAGTTCTTGATTTCATTATCAGTTCGATTCGCCAAGTGAGTTGCTATAGCAGACCACCTGTTCGATCACAAGGGAAAAAGACAATCACATTGGGACAAATTTTATAGGACATGGGGGCTCAAATCAAGGACAATAATAAAACAAAAACTCCTAGAAGTTATCATAAATCATCCAAAGCTCAGCAAGTGTAATATAGTATTCTATTCCCAAAAAATAATATACACCACCAAGTTTCTGTCATTTTACAGGAATATTCAAGAGTGGCCGTCTTAAATACTCGATATTATACACAACTGAACTGTGCAAACTAGCAATGCTGCAGCAATTCAGAAATTATTACTTCTCAAAGTTAAAGTGTGCCCATTTCATATCTTCCTCATGTACTAGATTAAGCTCTGTAATGTGACTGTTGAACTAGATGAACACCTGAAACACTGAACATTTAGATGTACTTGTATTATTTTTAACATTTCAGCGAAATTGTATACATCATCTAAACAAAGGTATATATAAGAGAAATACGTGAACCATAAATAAGTACCAAGAATGACAACTTAAGAAAAAATAAAAGGTATAACAATGCAGTATTAATTCATATTTGGTGCCTCATAGATCAAGAGCATAGAAGTCGTTCTAATTTACTAACACGAATATGATATGTGGAATATACACTCATTCATATATGATCATAGGTAAACAGATTTAACTGTTACCTGTTCCCTAAGAGAGCATGGAGTTGAATAATAGTTTGTTCTTCCTGCAAACTGAATTTTCCTCTCTTAATATCAGGTCTAAGATAATTTGTCCATCTCAGTCTGCAACTCTTCCCACATCTCTGAAGCCCTGAACGAAGATTATATGTATTTACATAATCAAGTTAATATACCAGTATACCACTACATTAACATACTTACAGATAAACCTATTTTCTTCAGTCGGCGAAAAGTTGTAGATATTTAAGAATTACCTGCTTTGCTAGGCAAGGCTCTCCAGCTACCATGGCCATGTTCTTCAATGTAAGCTAGTAGTTTCTGATCTTCCTCCGGTGTCCATGGCCCTTTCTTTAGTCCAAGCTTGTCACAGCATGGTGATCGACCCATTTCCACTATATATTTCTTTCAACTTTATATCTATATATCAAAAACAAGTGTTTGATATCATATAATATATAACTGCTTTGTACCAGTACTCTACATTAAATAGGCCAGACAATCAACAAATGAGAGGGGGGAGAGAGAGAGAGAGGTGGCAGTAGTAGTTAATACCAAATGGCAGAGAAAGGGCATATATATAGGTTCATGTTCATATAAAACCATTTTAGACTACAAATCAGGTGATTAGCATGTGTGTTTTTAGTGAATCGTATTTATTTGATTTGCCAACCCGTAAACATGTATTAAGCAAATACTGTATTTTAAATTGCAAAAAATATTCAAGGTTCAGTATTTTTTCAATCCCAGAGTGTGTTCGCTAAATACTATATATTTACATGCTCAGTCCTAAATGTTTGTAGCTGAACATGAATTTATATACGGAATAAGTATATTAGAACTTGGAAGATCAGAATAAAAGAACTATGCAAGAATAGATTGAATCATAGAGGAATAAGTGTATAAGACACAAGTGTCCTTGCATCTAAGACTTCTTTCATACGACCTTGACACTATTGTCATTCTGGAAAGAAAGGTTTCTCCCTTGAAATCATCTTGGATGGAAATTTCAGCCACCGAAAGTAAAAACCTTGCACCGCACAGCCATATAAAAGGGAAATAATATTAGTACTTCCATTCAAACAGTTAAATATAAGTTCACAAATATTGAATAATTTCTAGGGGTTTTAAACACTTGTATACTTAGCCTAGTGTCCTTATCAGCTGTTAATTTGCTATAGAGAATGGATTATTAACATATTGACCCTCAAGGTATTCCTGTTTTGTACACCTGAACCCTTAGAGAAAGAAAAAAGTGCAGTTTAGCACTTCAAATTTAGGTTTCCTACAGTCCGACTCTTTTTGTTAGTGCAGTTTAGCACTTCAAGTTTAGGTTTCCTACAGTCCGACTCTTTTTGTTATTTTTCTTCCGAAGATACCATTGTTGGACTCTGCAAATAGCCGAATTGTAATTAAGTTGGAATCTGTAAGTATATCACATAAACAATCATCTACCAAATATGAACCCGATTTTTAGATTTTTATGCGACAAACTAACACTCTTTAAGTATATGTATATATAGAAAGCACCTCTGCCGATTGGCTTAGGAATTTCAAATAAAAAACAGAATTCTAACAATCATCTTCTTCCTAAGAGTTGAAAACATGTCAGACTATATAATTTAAAATAAAAACAGACTTACAGAACGATGAGACTCCCAACATTAAAGGTCTGCATTTGCTACTGGGTCTGCATCGTGAAGGGTACAAACATTAAATTGTATTGTCATATGCATATAGTTTAACAGGCAGTACATAATATAGTCTATACTAGATACACAACCAATAAATAATAAGTATACTGAATACACAAGATAGACCAGTTCATCCTGTATAAATGAATATATACGAAATTTTTTTTTTGCTGTAAATGGATATATACCCAGCTTTATTCAGTCATATATGTGTAATACAACAGTTTCTTCAGAAACAAAGTATGGGTACTCAGACTTTTTAACGCTGTTTTTTTCACTATTTAAATAAATTGTAGACTTAATTTCATATTGCATCCTTTAACTTCATCTGAATGTGTATATGCCTTTTTTTTTTTTTTATTTCAGTCATTATGCATCTCCTAACTTCAGATCTAGAGTCAAATTGTATCCTTCGATTAACTTTCGACCAAAAAGTATTATTATCACCAAATATGAGTAATAAAACTTGAAAAACGAAATTCAAAGTAAAATTAAATTAAAACAAACAAAATTTTTATATAATACAAATAGAAAACGTTTTAACACCATTAGATAACAAAGTGCTTTATCACCATAATTTCACAAAACAGGCACTTAGTGACTGAAATTAAACATAGTATATACAAGTTCAAATGAAGTTAAGTATGTGATCACAATTAAGTCTACATAATAAGTTTTTTAGCTTTAGTTCTTATAATCAAGAGTTTTGTAAGGAATATCGAATCAATCACGATATCGAAAATCAAACTACCCTTGACTTGAAGCATCAACTACAAGAATGAGAAAATTGTAATGTAAATTCAAGCAAAAGAAATATATGTCTCGGAAATTTCCATTTCTAACCTTTGTGCCCTTCGCCCAAATTCTATGCAGGCTCTATGTTAAATATGCATCCTGCTCCGTTTCTAATGCCATTCCCAATTATCAAGAGCCTGGGAAAAATATCACGGCACAAAAGATCTAAGCGTCTTGACATACAGTAATAATCTATGAAGTAAACATATTGGATGATGACACAAAAATACTTTTCTCAGCATCACTACATTACATTGTATATTGTACTTTTAGAGATAGAAAGTACGTTTAATGATGAAGTATCAAATAAGGAATGCGGATAATTTGGAAGCTCGGAGATGAAACTCCCAAGTCCATAGGATCCAAATTTTTAAATTATATTTACAGAATGAGTTAGAACACTATTGGATTTGCTCCTCCGACAGAAACAAGTTTATACTAGCGTCCATGTAATGCAATATCGATACAAGAACACAGGTCTGTTAATAACTAAAAAACATAATTATTCATAGCATGCATCTCCTGTCAGTAAGCGTCTCTGCCAGGACTTTGATCAAACAGATCAGATGCATATCCTACTTGTTGTCTATTCCTCTAAATGTTGGAGTTCTATCTGTTCCTTGTAGGCTCGTGGAGTTGTAGCTCAGTGGATACCTCCTTTTTTTCCTTTTCTTTTTTTGCTTTTTAATTAGAATGCTGAGGATTCAAGCTTCATTAAACGCATAGATACTATGATTTTAGAAATGGAACTAATCGATTGATATACTGATTTAAAATTTATTGATTTTTTTTTAATAAATCGGAAATTTTCCGTCAAATCATTGATAAATCAATAAAATACTCCCTCCGTCCCTCTGATTTTTATACACTTTCCTTTTCGGGATGTCCCATTCAATTCTATACATTTCAAAACTTTCCTAAAATAGTAAACTTTTATAATATAAAAATCTCACTCATCCACTAACTTCATCTACTTTTCTAAATCTATCACTTAAATATTAATGGGTCCCACCAGTTTACCTACTTTTCTTTCTCTTCCTTATTACTTTACATTACTTTATACACTTTTCTTAGTCTCCGTGCCCGATACAAATGTATACATCTAAATGGGACGGAGGGAGTATTTCTTAAAATTGTTCGATTATTTTTGATTCGAGTATTTAGATTAATATACAATTCACAAAAGTTTGGAAAGGAAAAAAATTAGAGAGAACAGATTACTACTGACCGTGTGGGAAAAGATGGCTGATTGAACATCTGCTTTTTACAAATTTTAGCCACAAATCTCTTGCAAGAAACAAAAGATTTCCCCTTCACGTTGCAAAAAGAACTCTAGAATTAAGATCTTTTAGTTCTTAAAAGATTAGAGAGCTTCTTTTCTGTTTGAATAGTTTGAAGAAAGACTTAAAAAATGGTTGCAGAACTTGAACATGTGTCGTACTACGAACAAGAAAATATATTTTTTCGCCTTGGAAGTGTTTTTTATTTTTTATTTTTTACAATCCTAAGGATATTAGTATCAAAATCTTGGGACGACAAATGGATAGTTCTACACTGAACTACAACACTAGAATTTAAACATAATTCATTTATCCAGATTAAAAATATGTATGGGTAAAATTACTCATTTAATGAGTTTCTTCACGATTCCTCATATTTTTATTGGTGCATGAACTCATTTTCATCTACGACCCAGGTTGATATGTAAAGATATATGTTCTCTTTAAAAAAAATTTAATATTTAATTTATCATTCCAGATATTATAAAATTATATATATAATCTGTAAAAAATTTAAAAATACGTAGATATTTTTCGAAGATTTGCTTGGTGATCGCGGGGAAAACTATTTGCCCCACGGCCGGTCATTTTTACCAAGCTGCATGTACAAGAAGACCCTTACACAATCTTGCCGCAGTTGCGTCGTTTCAAGTTTCTCTGGAAAAGTTGTTTTTGTCTTGTAACTTGCACTAAACTACCTATAATGTTATTCAAAAATTTAAAAATACGTCCGCTTTGTAATAACGTTCGAAGGCATTTCAGATGTTACTAGCAGTGCATTGTGCTGTGTAGAAAATAATAAACGGTCAGAAAGTGTGTCCTCTACACATGAACTCTTTTTCAGCGAGCCTCAACACATGACAAGAGTTCATTTTCAGCTCTCGTTTTCTTCTGGTTTTCAATCGTGCTTTCATATCCTTCAAATCACTATCTTTTAATCAAGTAACTGCTGGAAGATCAGCATCACGCACATGATACATATTCAGGAGTGTAAGCATCAATTACAGTTTGTAAAATCCTTCAATAAATTACAAATTTACCATCAATTCTATCTGAATTAACAACGTGTTGATCAATATCTTAATAGCAGTGTTCTCTATCATATTCAAACAAATGTCACTTAGAGATTGTTAGAAACATAAAAGAGATAGATAACTGTGAAAACTACTACGATGAAGAACGCAATCAATATCACTTGTGACAGAACCTTCAGTCTAGATTTTGCAGCTAATATTATACCAAGTCACTGCAGTAACAAAACATTTCGTCCGAGATTATGTATTTCTAAATTTTGACATAAAAGCCATATATGACACATACTTTGTTATTAACAGAAAAACATTGTACTTTTCAAAAAAAAAAACAGAAAAACATTGTATGGGTTGCTCTGCAATTTTCTAGGACAAGAATTCCCTTATACTTTATACTGTTGTCTTCTAATATGAAATCAGTCAGACTATCGAATTGGTTGTTGGGCTAGCATAATTTCCATGCTTGATTGATGAGATTGTCGAAAAGAGAAAGGTTGCCTAACTAATTAAACTAAAAAGTTTGGTTGTATCAATCGTCCTCAACTTATTATCTTTTGGTGATTTGCATTGTGATCACTTAATATGTTTACATCTCTAAGATCCGTCTATACTGTTTGAATCATCGGATACACCTGAACTTCTAATGTCGGAACAAATTGGCTTGTTAACATCTGAATATTTAGCTGGAGGTGGTTAGCAATGGCCTAAGGCCCCAAGTGCATGTTTTGTTTTATGGTGTTTCAAATATAAAAATTCCAGAACAATTTTGAAAGTAATGAAGTGATTTCTGATAGGGACTTAATACTTAAAAGTCTGATAACAAGAAGACGTGATAGACAATGATATGAGTGGATTGATGATGATAAATCTTAAGTTCAAGTAGTATTATACAGAAACAACTCCTACTTTATGGCACCAATTATTGCTAAGTCATCTATTATTATGTGCAGCAGTATAATCTTATATGTTCTGTAGCTATCATGATTGCCTGATCCTTTCAACTGCAAATCCTAAATCTGAAAAAATCAATAATTCCACAGACAACCAAGGTCCACCGGTCCACTTGAACTGATGGGATGATATTCTTGATCTTCATAAGACCTCGTGTCAAAATGATTGGAAACGACTGAAGACACGTCCGTACTCATCCCTCCATTGGTGTCCTGTGAAAATTCTGTTTTGCAGGTCTGTTTCATTTCGGTTACTTCCCCATTGTACTCCATTATGTACCTCATACTTGATTCATCTTGAACTGCATAATACTCCGGGAATTGCAGGGGAATTGGAGAGGAAAGGTGTGGATTTATAATAGGGATTGAGGGATAGGAATAAAACGACGATTGCATTACAGAAGCTTCGGTCATACTGTCTGAAAATTTAATGTCTTCAATTTGGCTTGAGTAGGACGTTTCTTTAGACACTGGCACCGCCTCAGCTTGCAAAGTTCTTGATACGTCTAACAGAGGAGGAAGATTCGAAGCCACTTGTTGTTGCACTTCTTCACTGCAATTTCCATGTTGCGCTAATGCTTCTATATGACTCTTCACTCCACCAGCACTCTTATGAAAGATTCTTGAAATCACCCACTCATTCTGCAATAATAAGAAGTTAATACCGCGAAATTAATGGTAAGGACTAAAAAAACCAGTGGAACAAGTAATAAAATAGCATGGGATTATACTCTGGATGTTTTGGAAGAGTAGTCCATGGAATGCTTTCCCTCAAGTCTATATTCATGCATCACCCAATTGGTTTTATCTCCTCTAGGAGCCCTTCCCTTGTAGAAAACCAGAATTTTCTTCATCCCCACAAGCGTTTTTCCCTTAAAAATCTCCTTGTCTTTCCCAGTAGCTTTCCAGTATCCGGATTCAGTTGCCCTGTTTGTCCTCAAACCAGTAGGGTACTTCTTATCTCTCACGCAAAAGAAGTACCACTCCTTCTCACCCATCTTCGCCTTCCCTGCAATGAACACCTCAAATTTTAGTTAAAACACATACCAAGTGCCAAATTTGTTCAATAAAGAATGTAAAATACAGGGTCACACAAAGACACTTACATGGCAATTCCCAAGGCTCGACGTTGTTTAAATCAACTTCTGCTATAGCTGCAGATGAAAAGCTTTTGTTATGAATTTTGGGAGATAAGTAATGAGTTATAAGCTCTTCATCTGTGGGATGAAACCGGAATCCTGGAGGCAATTCCATTTGTTCTTCGGAATAAATTTCCATCATGACTAATTAATCTGAAGAGTTTAAGGCTAGTATAGAAAAGAACTAGGTAAATTTGCAGGAATATGATACAAAGAACTAGCTAGAGATTGAGAAATCTTAAATATATAGAGCTGTGAAGGGAATATTGGAAAGTAAGTGGAAGGTTCAAATGATGTAACACAACTGAAAGGTGGTGATGTTTGTAAAGCAGAAAAATTTAGAAGAACAGAGCTCCATAAATGGGGGGTTTTTAAGGGGAAAGAAACGTGGTCTGGAAGCCAACTTGGTAGTTTGTTTGAGCTTGCCGTTTTGACTTTTTAAACTATTCCCTTTTCACTTGAATACAGTAATAATCAAGACTTTCATAGGCTCATAGCTAATAGTACACCTAAGAAGAGAGACGACCCTGTATCCATACTCCCTCCGTCCCGGTCAATAGTATACATTGGGGGACAGGGGCGCGGCACGGACTTTAATGCTTCAATATAGTATAGTTCTGTAAATTATTTTTAAGATTTTCTCTTTTTGTATAAAAGTATAACATTTATATTTTTATACAAAAAAGGAAAATATTAAAAATAAGTTGTGGAACTATGTTTTATAAGTGTCTTAAAAAGCGTGTCGAGCAGTGAAAAAGAAACGTATACAATTGACTGGGATAGAGGGAGTATAATTTTTCGGATAATGGTTACTCCTCCGTCCTACGAAATAGTATACATTTGAGAGTGAAGACTTGACACATATTTTAAGAATCAGTTTCATACATTATATTAAAACCTTTTTATTTTGTAGAAGTTTAATACTTAAAATTTTTATTTAAAAGTGAAATATTAAAAAAATAAATTATAAAATTATTTTTTATACAAGACTTAACTATTTGTTAAATAATAAAAACCCCGTATAAAAATGAGCGAGATGGAGGGACTATGGGGCCGTTTGGCCAAACTTAAAAAGGGTGACTTCTTGCTTAAAGTAAAGGAGTGGAGTAAAAGTGGAAATAAATAAGTCAATAAAATGTTTGGAAAGGAAACAGAAACTGTGAGAGATTAGAGCATCTCCAACAGCGTTGGCTATAATCGTTGGCTAAATTGGACATGTAAGACATTATGTAAAATTTGCTCCTGTAATACATTTTGCTTCAATGGTACTGGCTATATTGGTTGGCTATAATTTAAAAATAGTATGTTATTAATATTTTAAATTGTTAAAATAGAATATATCAGTTCAATATGGTAATAAATGATGTACAATCTTCATACAGATTTTCTTACAGACTTGTAGAGGTTCGACAAATTTAGACATCCATAGGAGGTCGGCTAAATTTATAGACAACAGGTGAGCATGGTTGGAGTTGAGTTTTTGGAGCTGTTGGCTAATTTTTTTTATTTTAAGTATGCCAACTCACCTTTTAGCCGAGGGCTTTTGATGGTTGGAGATGCTCTTAGTTAGGATTCTCAGCTGATTCTACTTCTTTACACAAATTGGGTCAAGAAAAGCAGAAGACAGAAGAAGCAGAATTTCACAGGAGAACATGTGAGAATTAACTTCCTGATGGCAAGTGACACTATGGTATAATGTATGCAGTTAGTTCAAGTTTGAACATTGCCACCGTCTTTTTGGCAGCAGTACATTTGTATGACCGCAAGTAAATTTGAATCGATCTTGGCCACTTAGTTTCTGATACTGCTACTAGGGTTTGAAATATGTATGGCAAGGTGCCAAAGTCAGCAATTAACTTTGAATACGTATTTGTTAACAAATCTACGTAGGAAGTTTTGCATGTGGATTTAACATCAAAACGGAGGAAGAAAAGGATATTGCATGTGAAAATATAAATGATGAAATAAAAATGTTAGATTTAGGTGAGCAACAGAGCCATCACAGACTGTTAGGAGTGGTCCATTACAACCTCGCATCGGCTTTTCCTTGTCTCGAGTCATAATACTGTTCAAAAGTGACCCTGCTTTATAGTTAAGTCTATCATTGCATCTTCATGTATTAGACATAAAGCTGAGGATACAATTGTGTGGTTTGTTAGTGAACCGAAAGGAACATGGAATGCTGCGGTGAGAATGTCATTGATTTTATGGCGAATTCAAAGTATCAGGGATGTGAGGTGTATAACATTCCATGGATTAGAATACGATTACAGAGAGATTAACCCCTCCAGTGCCGACTATTTGAAATTGTGTCCATTGTTCTTTTAAGATATGCATATGCTACGTCCGACTTAGGTTGGCGTTAGTGTTACAGACAAAAAACTTTTTGTCATAAGAAATTGTTAGATAAATCTAAAACCAGCTTGTCTGAATGGTTGTTTCTTTAAAACACTTTTTAGGAAAAATAGCCCTTCAATATTTTTAGAAAAAATTGTTTTTCAGTTTTTATTGGAAGTAGTTATAACATTATTTTTTTGTAATGTAACTTTAAAAAAAAAATCAGCACTTTTTCTAACATAACAATTTTCAATAGCGCTCTCAAAGAGACACTTATAACCTGAATTTTTATTTCCACCCAAACACTCTTAAAATAATTTAAATTCTCTTGACAAAATAAAAAGAAAAATCAGTTTTAATTCTATTTTCATAATTTCTAGTATTGGGTATAAATATTTTAGTTACATTATTGAAAATTCTTTTTCTTACTTCCGTTTTTATTAAAAATCAAGAGTATAAATACGAATGAAAATAAATTATTTTAATTGTTTTCTTAAACTCAGGATGTCACTAAATTTGAAGCAAAGATAAAGAATTCGATGCGGCAGCTTTTACTTGTCCAATCAAACATAACCACATGATTAAAGTTAAGGAACCTTTTTACCATTAAAAAGCTCCTATGATTGGTGGGAGTAAATTGTTAGCACACTACAAGGATGACTCACTCCTAAAGGATAATCGCAAGTAATATAAAAACATACAGTAACAGATAATTGTACAGATATTTGATAGGTAGAAAGGTAAGCCAAATTGGACACGGCAACAAGCTCATGCTTTATGTGTTGTGTATCTTGTCGTAATATACATTATTATAAGTGAGCGGTAAATTAATTGGATGTAGTATATGATTGTGTTATTAGTTGTCATTTATGTAACTAAATTACAACAACTGCTTCATCGGGATATACATATGAACTACTTTCTCGACAATCTTTATCGTTTTCTTTTTAAGTCATGTAAAAATTAGACTTCATCGTCTTATTAGCTGCTTAACATAACCACTGCCTCGACATGGATAAGGTTGATCTATCTCCATCTCTGACCAGTGACAAGATTGAGATTATTTTAGTGTTGATAGAGGAATTTGGTGAATCAACAAACGTGAGGTTCGTTGCCGGAATAAGGTGTTTCACGGTGATTGTATGACAGAAATCCGCTGTGGGCGGTGGTTTTAAGTGTTTGAGGGTGGCTGAGATCAAGGGAATATATTTCTGCTCTCGTTCTCACAACTCTCGATATATCCCCCTGATGTGCCTACGTACCCCTTTATATAGGGGATCAAGCCATACGTAGTTCTATGGAACCAGGAGTCCTAGTTTGATCAGGACTAGGCCTCTTGGCGATAAGGTCGGAGATAGGCCGAAGGCCCATCCTGGAGAGTCCTACTCCTGTTAGAATTAGTCTTGAGTATGACAACCTCAGACTCCTAATCCAAATAGATCACGGACTCAACGATATCTCCACTACGAGAGATAACATCTACCACGACTCTTATGGAGAAGGTATCTGGGCAAGCCATGACCAATCCCTCGAGGTGCAGGGACATGTCCTCACCTCCCGGTGAGGTCTTCATCTTCAGACAAGGTAGACAAGGAGCCAACTTACACGATCGTCTCAATCCCCCAATGAGGGCTAACTCACCAGAATACAGGATTTAGACATATGACCGGCCTTCACATTACCCCGGAGGGCCTTCAAGAACCATGATCACCTCAAGCCCCCACACGAGGGTTAACTCGGCAGATAGCAGGATTGAGGATTGTAGATCATGCCCGGATGAGCCCGGGAACTATCAGATGAGCCTGATAACTACCAAATGAGCTTGGTAACTGGTCTTCATATCCCTCGGAAGGGTCGTCACGGAGACTCACTCATCCTCCCTCTCTCATACTTATTTCATAATTTTGTCATTCTTTAAGCCAAAGGGCGCGCCCTTCACGGGAGGACACGTCCTTCCCCTTCTTTGTCTTCATATTCTTCTTACTGGACAGGAGACCGCACCTCCCGGACCATGTCCGGGGAGGGCGCGTCCTCCCCCTCACAGTATACAAAATCGGCTACAACAAGTACTCCCCAGATTATCCTATTATTGAAAATGTTAGGGGAATCTCCTTATCATAACCACCAGCTAATTCTTCAGATGTTGATCCCACTATCGACATGACGCGTCCTTTCCAAGAGGCGCGTCCTCCCCTAACTTATCTTCCTCCTGTGGTCCAACCCAAAGCGAACTGACAGCTGTCCCTTGCTTCCCTATAAATACCCCTCCACACACTCATCTTCTTCATTTCGCATAACAGCCATTCCTTTCTCCGGCGACGCAAGCTTTCCGAGCACAATACCGCACTTTCCGGCCTCCATTTGCAGATTTTAAGCACTCATTCTCTTCACCGTCTTCAAAGGTACATTTTCCACCCATTCTCTTCAAGTTTCATCGAGTAATTCGTTAGATCTGAGTGTGTGTCTTTTCAGTTACCCTTCTGTTCTTCGTGTTCTTCAAATGTGCATATGTATATATATTTGTATCTCCTTGTCTTTGATCCGTTTGATCCGCTTTAGTTTTATATAAAAGTGTTTGTAAAAAGTGAATTTGCATCTCTAGGCTCAAGGCGCGTCCTCCCTTTTTGGACGCGCCTCCTGTAGTTTAGGCTAATGTCCCTTAAACTGAACATTCCCCTGTGGCTTCCCTTCTTAAGAATACTTCCATCTAATTGGAGGGCGCGTCCTGATTACACAACGCGTCCTTCCTCTTATCACAAACCCTTCTTCTTTCTTACACCCCTCCTTGGTCCATCCTCTCAAGCTTATTACCAAGAGGGCGCGCCCTGATTCCTTTCTTCTTTTCTTTCAGCTGGCAGGCGAGGGCGCGTCTCCACCCTTCCATCCATTCAGAAATTTTCTAGAAAGACGAGGCATCTCCATTTCTCCGCCAGAGGTGTTTCCTCCATCACCACCTCGCCCATCCTACATCCTTTCTGAGGAGGACAAAGAAAGAATCACTTGTAGTCTTATACGAGATATGGAGTCTTCCCACTCTTCAACCCCTCATGCCATCACCCCCAATGCTCCTACACACGAAGTCACCAGCTCACAAACCACCCGTGGTCGCCCTTCTGACTACGACTCTTCGTTCGAGAACTGGCTAGAGGAACCTGAGGGCGCGTCTGCCCCTACCCGTAAGGGGAAGGGAAAATATTATCAAATCATTTCATCCTCGGAGCGTGGCACCTCTCCTTCTTCGTCTAGCGACAAGGATGATTTAGACTACGAGCTTTCAGACAAGGGGGAGGAAGACGCGTCCTCTCACCAAGCCAGTGAGGACACAAATGACGAGGAGTCCTCCCAGGGCGCGTCCCAAAGCAGAGCACCCAGGATCCCCCCATCTCCTCCACCTTCCCCTGAACCATATTCTCATCCAAAAATAGAGGAATGGGAGGAGGACGTGAATTGGTCTGATTATGAGGATATGGAACTTTCTTCTAAAATGGTTGAAGAGATAAAGAAAAACAAAGGAAAGCTAAGCTGCGTAGACCAATCCTCAACTCTTTCTTGGGAGGAATTGGAATGGACAATGGCCTATTATGAGCAAAAAGGGACGGCCGTAGTGCCTCTCGAGGAGATGAGGGCTCATCGTTTCGATATAGGAAACTACAGGACTCCCCGTCTTGTCCTGACTCCCCGACATGTCAGTTTAGGGGTGGGCGCGCCTCTCCATGAGTACTTTGAGGCCATTTGCGAATGGTTCGATGTCGCGCCTATCCAGTTATCCCCAAACTCTTATAAACTGGCGGCCGGATTATTTATCCTTTACAAAGATGAGGGATACGGCGCGCCCTCCATGGATGAGTTGAGTTATTTTTTTCGTCTAACAAGGAGTTCCATGGGTTATTTCTTTCTTGTGGTCAGAAAACAACATAACAACAAAGGCTTTAGCGAGGGGCGCGCCTCTCACATCAAAAAGTGGAAAGAGCCTTTCTTCTACGTTTATGACGTTAAGAGGATTAGGACACAATTCAATGTGTCTCCAGGTTAGAAAATTTCTTAAAGGACGCGTCCTTCCAATCGTCACCTTCTCTTTTACTGACCCAACTTTTATTTTATTCAGTTGAGCGAGGGATGCCCTCCTTAGAGAATGAGGCCTTGGAGAGGGTACAGCATATCTTGAATCTTCCTCACGAGAGGAAAAACATGACCCTTCTTGTTACCACCCCAAACTTGGTCAGGGCCGGGTTTCTTTCTCCCAACATAGGGACCAAAGTTGGGTTCAAAGTGTTTAGGGATGGTAGGCCTCTTACAGATAGAAAACATAGGTTTTCTAAAGAAAAATCGAAGGAGCCAAGCCCTGATCATTTATCTGACCAAGGTATTTCAGGGCGCGTCCTCCCCATATGGGAGTCTATAATTTTGAGGACGCGTCCTATTATTACATATTTTCCTCTAACGCATATCTTACCCTTTCCTTACACTTGCTTTAACTTGCTTATCATTTTATCAATTATATGCGACTAACTCATTTTTATCACTATAATGCAGACATGACAAACGTTCCAGCCTTCTTCAACCGGACGAAGCTCAACACTGGAGAGGGCGCGTCCTCTCAACCTTCAGGATCAAAGCGGGGCGCGCCTGCCCTCGACACTCAAAAGCAGGGCGACAAGGTCAATCCCGCGCTGGATGACTCTAGAGTCTCAAAAAGGCAAAGGGTGTTGAAAAAGTCCTCCACCGGCCTCTCAACCAGGGCTCTAGGCAAGATAGGCGCGTCCATTGCTTCGGACGAAGAATTAAGGGCATGGCGCGCCAAGTCCGAGGCTGACAAGGATGCCTGGATCCTTAAGGCCAGCTGTGAGATGTTGGTCCACAATATGGACCGAGAAAATGCTAAGGTGGCTCAGGAGACGCGCCTTTCGAATCTGGAGAAGGAAATCTCCCAGCTAAAGAAGGATGCGAAGAAGCAGGAGAAGGCGCTACAGGCAGCCGAAAACTCCAAGAAAACAGCTGAGGAGAGCCTAGCAACTGAGAAGGCGCGCCTTGAGAAGGAAATCACCGATCTCAAGAAGGCGAACTCCACCCTTGAATCCACCAATCAAAGTCTGGTGGAGGAAAAGGACAAAGTGGAGGGCGCGTCCTTCGTCGAGGGGGTGTGTAGCTATGTCGCTACGTTCCTCTCTGGGGAGCCTGATTATGATTGGTTGCCCAAGTTTGGGAAGACCGCGGCCGATTTTATGGCCAAGTTTCCTGAAGAGCACCCTGAACTGATGGCGGCCAAACGAGCCGAACTGGAGGCCACCTTGGCCAAGGAGGCAGCTGAGGGGACGGCGCGCCAAGAAGGTGACCATCAAGGGGAGGACGCGTCCGTCCAATGAATCATATTTTTATTTAATCTGACATTGTATCAGACATTGAATGTTTTGAGTATTTTGAGGAGCGGGTCCTCTGTAAAACCCTGCAAGTTGTAATTTACACAATCTTGTCGGCTGGCGCGCCTTAACAGTTTAATCCAAGCATGTAGCCTTGTATTTGAATTGATGTTTCTATTTTATCTGTTATGTGCGATCGTTTGTTATTGTCACGCTTTTGTGGGCGCGCCCTGCCATCCTTAGAAATCAATTTACACCTTGATCTCGAAAGCTAGGTTTTAACGGAGAATGAACTACGTCCTGTCAGAGGGCGCGTCCCCTTGACCAGGAATCCCAATTTACTCTTTGTATCATATAAGGATTATGCTTGCGCCACTCCCCAGTGTCCCTCATAGTATTTGAAAGCTTTCGCCATTGCCATTTTACGCAGAGAGTTCGTGAGGAGGGGCGCGGCCTTCGTACGTTCTTGGGGGCGTGTCCTCCTCCTTGTCCTTAGAAAATAGACCATCTTATAATGGGTAAATCACGAGGAAGAAAGAGGATGAGTTAGGTACCCAAACGAGGAGGGCGCGTCCTCAAATTCAGGGAGAATCACCTCACTCCCCGAGTTTGCGTTTTTGTTAATTCGTATTGTTAATAATGTGTAAGTACTTACGTAGCAATGGGGGCGGGCGCGTCCTTCCTCGTTTTCCGAGGGCGCGTCTTATCCCTCTCCACTATTTTTGTATGTTTGTAAGTCAATGTCCTTAATGAATTATTGATGCATTTTGCCTTGTTTATGTGATGGGAGGGCGCGGCTGCCATCTTTCGTACAATTGTTAAAACACCCTGCTTGGACTTTTATATATGTATATATTGAACACATTGCACACTCATCTTTGCGGGGAAAGAGTGGCTTTAAGCCTTTATTAAGGACAACTGAATTACAACGTGGCCTCTGGCCCATAGTAAATCTGATAACTAATGCGCTCGAGTACGAAACCGCACCCGTCCCAAGGAGCTGTTAACTCCAAGGGGACATAAAAGGACTAGCAAGGGCCTTAGTCTAAAGAAGAGCATATGTACACTACTCCCCTAGACTAGGTGTGATGTTTAGTCATTGCTAGTCTATGTAGCCTGTGGCTACTGATAATACTTCTTTAGATGCTCCGCGTTCCAAGGTCTTGGAACGGGCTTTCCATCTAGGTCTTCTAATCTGTAAGTGCCCTTCCACAATATGACCTTGACTTTGTAAGGGCCTTCCCAGTTGGCTCCAAAGACTCCATGTTGGGGATTTTTGTTGTTGAGTACAACTTTTCTAAGGACAAGGTCCCCAACTTGGAAGGGGTGAGCCTTTACTTTGTTGTTGTAGTACCTAGCCGTCCTGCGTTGATACGCGGCCAGGCGTAGTTGCGATGTAGCTCTGATTTCTTCAATCATATCCAGGTATACTCTCTGACTTGCATCATTATCCAGTTGGTCGAAGTAGTCTCTCCTGAACGATCCTGCTCCAATCTCAATTGGGACCATGGCCTCGCACCCATAAGATAGGACGAAGGGCGACTCCCCGGTCGTAGTCCTAGGGGTTGTGTTGTAAGACCATAGGACCATGGGGAGTTCTTCCGGCCAATTCCCTTTGCTATCTTCCAACTTTGTCTTTAGAGTATGCTTGATGATTTTGTTGACCGCCTCCGTCTGCCCGTTGCTTTGGGGATGGTACACTGCCGCAAAATCTTTCTTGATTCCGAGATTTTCACATAAGCCTCTTAGCTCTTTGCTGTCGAACTGCTTTCCATTATCCGAGATCAGCTTGTAAGGGACTCCAAACCTGCAAACAATAGAGTTAAAAACAAAATCTGTTATTTTTTTGGCTGTGATGGTGGCCAAGGGTATGGCCTCTGCCCATTTGGTGAAGTAGTCGACCGCAACCACTGCATACTTCACTCCTCCCTTGGCTTTTGGGAGTTCTCCGATCAAGTCTATCCCCCACATAGCGAAGGGCCAAGGACTAGTCATGGTGGTGAGGGACGTGGCTGGGCTGTTGGTGAAGTTGGCGAATCGTTGGCATTTGTCACATGCTCTGGCGAAATTGAAAGCATCACTCCTCAAGGTTGGCCAGTAGTACCCCTGCCTCAAAATCTTCATGGCTAATGAGTTACCTCCCGAGTGGTTCCCGCAAATGCCTTCGTGGATCTCCCTCATCACGTAAGTGCACTCCTCCCCGTCTATGCATTTGAGAAGGGGCTGATTGAAACCTCTTTTATACAACTTCCCATCATATTCCACATATCTGGCAGCCTTGTATTTTAACTTTCGGGCTTCAGCTTTATCTTCGGGCAGCGTACCCTCCTTGATGTATTTCCAGATTGGGGTCATCCATGTTAAATTTCCACTCTTGTCTTGTATTTCTGTTACCTCAAGCTCGGGGATGCTAGGTATCTCCTGTATCTCTAGGCGGATAACTCCCAATAGGGCCGGATCTTTCTGAGATGCTAACTTTGCGAGAGCGTCGGCATCCCCGTTGAACTCTCTAGGTACCCTATTTACTTGCACCTCCTCAAACTTGTCTAGTAATCCTTGAACACATCTGAGATATATCGCCGTTTTAGGTCCCTTTGCTTGGTATCCTCCTTTGATATGCTCGACCACCAGCATGGAGTCGACCTTTATAACAAGCTTTTTCACCTTCATTTCGAGGGCAAGCCTTAGCCCCCCGATCAGGGCTTCATACTCCGCATCATTGTTAGAGAGCTGGAAGGTGAAGTGAGTTGCGTTCAAGAGTCTATGTCCTTCCGGACTTACGAGCACTATTCCGGCTCCCGCTCCTTCATTATTTACTGCTCCATCAGTATGCAATATCCACCAGAGTTCGGGTATGCTTTCCTTTGGGCATTCCTGCTGCGGTGGTAGGCTGGGATCATATTTGATCAGGAGACCAGACTCCTTTCCATCTTCCGGGAATTCCAAGATAAAATCTGCTAGGGCCTGTCCTTTGATGGCGGCTCTTGGTTTGTAATCTAGGTCAAACTGCCCCAGCTCGACTGCCCACTTCATCATTCTACCGGTTACCTCTGGTTTATGCATAATTTGTCGGAGGGGGTACGCCGTCCTAACCTCCACTTTATGGGCCTGGAAGTATGGTCTCAGTTTCCTAGTCGCATGTACCAAGGCATATACCAGCTTCTCCATACTTGTGTAGCGAGTCTCTGCATCTAGCAACCGCTTGCTTACGTAGTAGATTGGGGACTGCCCCTCCTCATCTTCTTTCACCAATACAGCACTTATGGAGTAGTCTGAAACGGCTAAGTAAATGACAAGCGTCTCTCCTTCCTGAGGTTTGGCTAAGAGGGGTGGCTCGCCCAAATGTTTCTTAATTTTTATGAAGGCGTCCTCGCACTCCTCCGTCCATTCGAAATCTTTGGATGCGCCTTTGATGGCCTTGAAAAACTCCTTGCATTTCTCCGAGGATTTTGACACGAACCTATTTAAGGCGGCTATCCTTCCTGTCAGACTCTGGACTTGCTTAATGTTGGCTGGGGACTTCATGTCTAGTAACGCCTTGATCTTTGCTGGGTTGGCCTCTATGCCTCTGTGGTTAACCATAAAACCGAGGAACTTTCCCGACTCTACTCCGAACACACACTTCTGCGGGTTGAGTTTCATTCTGTATTTCCTTAAGATTTCGAACATCTCTGACAAGTGGGCAACGTGGTCAGTGTCCTTCTTGGATTTAACCAGCATGTCGTCCACGTATACTTCCATTGTTTTCCCAATCTGATCCTTGAACATCATGTTCACCAATCGCTGATAAGTCGCCCCTGCGTTAATAAGCCCAAATGGCATACCAATGTAGCAATATAGACCCCTGTCCGTGATGAAGGAAGTGTGCTCCTGGTCAGGCTCATACATGGGAATCTGATTGTATCCCGAGTAGGCATCCATAAAGCTGAGGAGGGCGTGTCCTGCCGTTGAATCTACCAGTTGGTCAATGCGAGGGAGCGGGAAACTATCTTTAGGACACGCCTTGTTGAGATCCGTGAAATCTATGCATGTGCGCCACTTCCCGTTGGGTTTCTTAACAAGTACGGGATTTGCTAGCCATTTCGGGTAGAACGATTCCTTTACCAATCCTGCTTTCAAGAGGCGATCGACCTCCTCCTGCAGGGCCTCGGCTCTTTCTCCGCTGATGGGTCTTCTCTTTTGTCTAGCACCTTTTTTAGAGGGGTCGACATTCAGGTGATGGCACATAACTGCCGGATCTATCCCTACCATATCTTCGTGGCTCCAAGCAAATACGTCGAGGCTATTTGTAAGGAATTCTATCAGCTTGCTCCTTATCTCCGGACCTAGTTTGGATCCTATCTTCAGGACCTTGCCATCACTCCCCGGTGTAACTTGCACATCGATCGTATCCTCAGCCGGCCCTGTGTTTTGCACTTGCATGGGTAATCTTGGGTCTAAGTCGAAGTCGAACTGGTGCGGGGTTTCCCTTGGTTCTGAGGGCGCGCCCTTAGAAACTTTTTTGGGAGGAGAAGGCTCCTCTAATTCCATGACAACCTCCTGCGGATCCATCCTCCTGACTTTTTTCAGAGGTGCCTCTTCTACTTCGATAACCAGTTCTTCACACTCTTCAGATGTCGAGTTATCGACGAGAGTGGGCTCGCCCTTGCGAGGGACGCGTCCTCCGAGTAGTGGGATGCTGGGCGTGTCTTCATTGTCGCTTTCTGGATATTGAACAAGGTAGAGTACGTGGACTGAGTGTAGTTCCTCGTGGGGCGGCACTCCCCTCCTATCTCGAAAATTCTTAAGCGACCGGCCGTAGCAATCGCGAGATTCATACTGGGACCCCTTCACACAGCCGACTCCTCCAGGAGTGGGGAACTTCAAGGTAAGATGGTAAATGGAGGTGATTATCCTCATATCTTTCAAGAGGGGGCGTCCCATAAGTGCATTATGCGCCGAGGGATGGTCGATGATCACAAACTCGGCAATTTGAGTTGCTGCTCGTGGAGCCTCCCCTAAGGTGACTGGCAAGCGTATGGTTCCTTTGGCTTTGATGGCCTCTCCCCCGAAGCCATATATGTAGAGGTTTTCCACAGTCATGTCCTTGTCTGGTAATCCCATTTTCTTGTAAGTGTCGTAGTAGAGGATGTTGACCGAACTTCCATTGTCGACAAACACTCGGTGAATGTTCAGGGCGGCGACACGCATGGCGACCACCAAAGCGTCGTTATGGGGATGGTGTACCCACCTCGCATCGTCCTCCGTAAAAGTGATGTCCATAGTTTCTTCCTTAAATACTCGTGGGGCTCTGGCCGACAGATGGTTCACGTTGGTAAGAGGGTAGTCCTTCGCTTCCTTAGCATATCTCTCCATTGCCTTTCGACTGCCTCCCCCTATGTAGGGTCCCCCAAATATGCTCCTGATGCTGCCTTCTCTTACAAACTGGGTATCGTTCTGCTTTTCATCAGTTCTGTCATTCTGCGAAGTACCAAGGCCGCGTCTTTCCGGAGGGTGGTCTGTCCTGTACTTTTTTACCCATTCCGTTAGGTATCCTTCTTTGAGTAAATATTCGATTTCCTCTTTCAGATGTCGACACTCGGAGGTGCTATGTCCTGCCGATTCGTGGAAGTCACAATACTTCTTTTTGTCTTTGGCTATATGTTGGGGAATAGGTTGGGGTTTCTGGAACGGCACCTTATCCTTGGTCATCGCGTAGACGTGTTCAGCTGAGGCTGTTAGCGGGGTATATACTCCTGACTGTCTCGGAGGAGGACTCCAAGTCCTTTTGCTTGAAGTCATATTTACCCTACCCGGAGAGCGGGCGCGTCCTCTTGGTTCTGGACTGGGAGTGCGATCTTTTCTTTTGTATTTAGATTTGGCGATCTCCTTTTGATTCTCGGCCAACGACTGCTCTACCTTTTTGAAGGATTCGGCTGCGGAATATAGCTCGGACAGAGAGGCCGGGTCCTTCCCTTGGAGGTGCTTCCAGAAGTCGGTACCAACCTTGAGTCCAGCGATAAGGAAGTTCTTCAGGGTTTCGTCTGAGGCTCCTTTCACTCCCATGGAATCCTGGTTAAACCTCTTGAAATATGCGGTCAAAGTTTCATTGTCGCGCTGCTTGACATTGGCAAGCGTGGTAACGGGTGGAGCGTATTTGGTTGCCGCTTGGAATTGCGTCATGAACATCTGCTGCATTCCTTCCCAAGAGGAGATGACTCCTCCTCCCAACTTTTGAAACCATTGTTGAGCACTGTCCCTCAGGGTTGCTGCTAGGAACCTACACCTGACCAGGTCGGGGATCTGATATAAGTCCATTTCAATGTTAAATCTGATCAGGAATTCGCGAGGGTCGGCGTTCCCGTGATAGCGGAGATCTGCATTCAAGTTCCTGAAACCGGTTGGTAGCTGGGCTTCACGGACTGCTGCGGTAAATGGTGACGAGATCTGTGGCGCCGTTGTGGCCGCGCTGGCTTGCAGAAGGGCTAGTAACTTCTTCAGGTCTTCGGGGTTGATCGTTCCGACTCCTGGAATAGTCTGAGTGTTTACCGGAGGGGTAGCAGTCAGGTTTGTGTTGGCCACCGTGGTCTGAAGCACGTTGTTGGCTTGAGTCTGGGTAGCGGTTGGTTGGACGATTTGGGTGAGCGTTTGTGTTGGAGGAGTAGGTGTGGTGGACACAGGAATAGTTTGCTGCGGAGTGGGAATGGGTAGAGTTGATGTGGCTTGCTGATTGACAGTGGTTATGATTGGAGGTGTCGTGGTTTGTTGATTAGCAGTAGGTGGGCCTTGGGGAGGCGTGTCTCCTTGATTGCCAAGGGGGCGCGTCCTTCCCGTGGTTCTTGGGTGCGGGGTGTGCTGGCTTGAGTCGCTTTGCGAAGGGAGGTACTCTATCACGGGTCCCCCTCGGCGCCTTCCTCTTGAGTTTGGTACAAGGCCTCTTCCTCTTCCCCGTACTCCCCGGTATATCCTGCCCGTTCCTGTCTCACGTCTTGCCTCAGGGGGCGCGTCGTCTCCTTGAGGACGTAGGCGCGCGCCGCCTCCCTGGGGGGGTCTCCTCTGCTCCTGCTCCGCCATTCGCACAATCACAGCCAAACTGTTTGGGGTGATACCTAGCCTTTCAGCCAGGGGTCGGGCGTCTGCGTTTTGGTTGACCGTCTCTTGTCCCGTCTCTCCTGTTTGTGCGGGAGGCGTGGTCACGTCCAGGGGCGCGCCATTTGCGTCGTAGACTCCTTGGCTTATTATGGCTCCCGGTGGGAGGTTAGCGTCGGGGGGCGCATCTCCGTATTCCAACATCCGGGGGGTTGGTCGTCTGAAACGTCTACGTCCTCTCCTGCCATGGCTTTTGGAATGGCGCGAGTGTCTGGGGACGAGTTCTTCGAGTACAGACTCCATGGTATCCAACCTTGCATCATACCTCGCTTGACTTTGTTCCATCCGGTGGAGGGCACTAAGGAGCTCCGTGTTACTGACTACAACCGGGGGTGGGTTGTTCGGCAAAGTGCGGGGGTCCTGTATGTGCTCCGGTGAGTATGGTTCTACTTGTTCATCTTCAACATAATAATCTCCTTCGTACGGGTCATCATCGTGATTGGCCATCTCTTCCTCTTCGAGATTTCACCTAGTCCCCTCCTTCTAGCGCCAATTTGTTGATAGAGGAATTTGGTGAATCAACAAACGTGAGGTTCGTTGCCGGAATAAGGTGTTTCACGGTGATTGTATGACAGAAATCCGCTGTGGGCGGTGGTTTTAAGTGTTTGAGGGTGGCTGAGATCAAGGGAATATATTTCTGCTCTCGTTCTCACAACTCTCGATATATCCCCCTGATGTGCCTACGTACCCCTTTATATAGGGGATCAAGCCATACGTAGTTCTATGGAACCAGGAGTCCTAGTTTGATCAGGACTAGGCCTCTTGGCGATAAGGTCGGAGATAGGCCGAAGGCCCATCCTGGAGAGTCCTACTCCTGTTAGAATTAGTCTTGAGTATGACAACCTCAGACTCCTAATCCAAATAGATCACGGACTCAACGATATCTCCACTACGAGAGATAACATCTACCACGACTCTTATGGAGAAGGTATCTGGGCAAGCCATGACCAATCCCTCGAGGTGCAGGGACATGTCCTCACCTCCCGGTGAGGTCTTCATCTTCAGACAAGGTAGACAAGGAGCCAACTTACACGATCGTCTCAATCCCCCAATGAGGGCTAACTCACCAGAATACAGGATTTAGACATATGACCGGCCTTCACATTACCCCGGAGGGCCTTCAAGAACCATGATCACCTCAAGCCCCCACACGAGGGTTAACTCGGCAGATAGCAGGATTGAGGATTGTAGATCATGCCCGGATGAGCCCGGGAACTATCAGATGAGCCTGATAACTACCAAATGAGCTTGGTAACTGGTCTTCATATCCCTCGGAAGGGTCGTCACGGAGACTCACTCATCCTCCCTCTCTCATACTTATTTCATAATTTTGTCATTCTTTAAGCCAAAGGGCGCGCCCTTCACGGGAGGACACGTCCTTCCCCTTCTTTGTCTTCATATTCTTCTTACTGGACAGGAGACCGCACCTCCCGGACCATGTCCGGGGAGGGCGCGTCCTCCCCCTCACAGTATACAAAATCGGCTACAACATTTAGTAATAATATTTTTTTTAATTTGTTAACTACCAAGATTAAATGATTCATTTGATTAAATTTCTAATATAAATCAGATTTATAATCATTTTCTTAAATCTCTTGCTTTCACCGCTTTACCCGAACCACTTTACCTTATAAAGAAATTTTGCTTTAGTGACAAAATTTGGTAATCCTCGTTACAGTTCTATTTCGTTTCTGTAAAAATGTGAGAGCATATGTGAAAGGAAATTGCTAGTACACTGCGAAGTCAGTGTAATGCAAAACGCGAACATGATTGAAATATATAAATAAATAAAATTTCCTTCTTTCTTCAAACTCTCGGAATATATTCTCAAACACATAATAATAAGATTTTTGAGTAATCTAAAGTTTTGGTGGACAATTAGTAGTTAGTATTACCGGATTAAATTAGTTAATTTAAATAATAATGAAATTAATAATTTTAATTAATAGATTGAATTTATTATATTTAATAAAACTATGCCATGATTAACAATTTTAGTTGATTATTTATATATTAACTACATACATGTGAGTTCTTTAATCTGAAAAACTTTTTTAAAGTAAAATTTTAAGACTAGCAAAGTAAATACAAAACTCTATTGCCTTAGCTGTGGAACACCGGTACAAGAGATTAATCTTGATCAGCTTTCAAATTAATTTAATTTTCATTTTTTCAAATATTTAACTTATTTTCATTTTTATTTCAAATCTTTAACTTATTTTCAAAAATATGGCTGAAGTTGTATATGAGATTACAACACTTCTGAAAAAAAAAAAATCGGTTGCAAACGAGATTGTATAAATTTTTGGGCGAAAAAATTTACTACCTAAAATATTTTTGAAAATAATCCTATATGTATGATATTATTGTTTGGATTATCATAATCGCAAGAAAGAAATTTGAATAATTATACTTGTGGTATATCTTAACTTAATTCTGATAAAGAATTAAATACGTGAGAATGAGATTTATAATCTGAATGACAGTGAATAATTTTTTACCGTCGTTAATCCATCGCCCCTCATCTAACCTATTCTACTGTAATCTAATGTTCTAGCCTTGGCAATGACTGCCAAACTTGGTCATGCAGGATTGCATGGTCATGGACCAGCCGTTTCCAAATTGAGTACCTTTATATTTTAGCCATTCAATCGCTTGACCTAGTATTGACAATACCAATTTTGCCGACCTTTAACGGACTCAATAGTATTGTGACTCTCCTAAAGAAATAGTCTTGCGACTCTTGTATGCTCATATAGTACATTTTATTTATAAATAACATATATATTTCCATCTCATTATATATTTATTAAGTAATATTTTTAACTCATAACAAAAATTTATCGGTATTTAGAGCATGCAATACCGGAAGATATATATTTAAATGACGACACTAAGAAATAATTAAGACCTGAGTTTGATACGTACTAACTTGACATAACATATTACGGAAATAATAAATTTAAAATGAGTGATGTTTGGCCTCTTGTTTCCCTTTTCTTTAACATGAGACCATTCCTCAACGTGAGGCCACGTTAGGGAGCAAAACAAGTGGCGTAATTGGGTTCAGTCTTTCTAAATCACTACAATTAACGGTTTGTATCTAGAATAAAATGCATGCAGTACCAAATCGCAATCTTAAACCTCAATCTTGCATATGAATATTTTTTGAAAGTTGTTCGTCTCATTGAAAAGTATGTAAATAATTGGTGTTAATATTATAAGAAGTATTTCAGAAAATGTTATCATAATTAGATCTTATTATTATCACCGATCCTTTTTATGAACTTATAAACGGTATAATTATTGTCATTTTTACGTCATTTTCTTGTTATAAACATATAAATGATATATTTATTTCTGTAAGAAGAGAACAAAATAGATGTATAAATATTACGAATTTTCTATAGTGTGCCCATAGGCACGAATAGTCACTAATTCTCGTAAGAATACTAACTTTTGATTGGTGGATGAATATTAAATGTTGATGACCCTCTTTATTCACACCAATTCCACCAATCAAATTAAATCATTTTCATTAGAGTTGGTGCTTATCATGTGTCATGACACTAGAAAAATCGTAAAAATTAGTATAGACATGTATACGTCTCAGCAAAGGTGGCTAAATACACTTGTACTAAACTAAATCTTAGAAACTTAAAAGAAAGTAATTACGTTTAAATTGCAATTAGTGATCAACGAATTGATACACATACTGACACCTATGTGCGTTTGGATTAGGCTGAGAAATGAATGGTTTAAAGGCTCTTTAGAATTAAGTAAAATTGGTGGGACGGTCACATGTTAATTGTACTTAAGTATCACTAAATATAGATATATGATAATCAAGAAATCAGAAATTAGGCAGTGGTCCATGTACATGCAGCTAGCATCAACACATAAACTCTATCTAAAGCAGATTCAGTGTACATAATCTACAATTAAGTCAAAATATCTCGGTGATTAGCGCGTTGTTAAGGGACATAATACATAGAATCTCATTAATTATCTGATCCATAATGCACTGTTGCGATATTACAAGACTTTGATGGGGACCATACTGAACTGTGGCACTTAGAATAGAAAATATATCATAAACTTTTGTGATGAATCGTGGTGATTAAAGACTAATGACGATTTATAAGTCTTTGATATCAACAATTCATATTTGCTTCAACATAGAAATTCTACAAGCTTCCCTTTGGCCTTCTGCTTAGTTCGATTTGTAGTGATACACTCAATCAAGGATCAATTATTCTCAATTTAAGTGATCAATAGACTTTGTTTATGCGAAATTATTGTCTAAAAAAATTGCAATTTTGATCAAATTCAAAAATGCGCAAAGATGTAATTAAAAAATTTGTATGAATATGTGGGATTGTTGAATTATTTTGTTTTTGAGTTATTCCAAGTGAGAACAAATTTAGAGATCTGTATTCCGAGAGTTTTTGATAGATGGGCCGATGATCTGTTCGTAGTTGATTAACATCGTTAATAAAATTAATATTTTTTCATGTTAAAATATCTATCTATATATAATTGGTGACCAGTTATATTAAAATAATTTAACTTATTATTTCTAATGTAGTTCAGTAAGGTATTTTAAACATTACCCCTAACCTCCCTGAGATTTATTCATAAAGCATCACATGTTTAATTATGTCAATTTTTCTGTAGATCCTCAGACTTCAGTGACACATATTAAAAAGTCTAATAATATTGCTAGGTTACTTTGTAGAATTTGCTATGAAAATGTAAATTTAAATCTTTTACCTTATAATCTGAATGTTATATCCTATTTCTTATATTATGTACATAAATAACCCACACAAAATTAGCAGCAAAAGACTTTCAAAATTACAAACAAAAATTCAAAAGACTATTAAAATTGGAACATATTTATATAAAGTAAAAAAAATCAAGCCAAGAAAATATAGATGAAGCCCTCCCCTGTCAAAATTCAAGAACCAAGTTTAAAGTACAATATAAATGCCCATGAATTGTATTTACAGAATATATCACACTTATGAACAACAAATTATGAAGTTGTTATGTTTCTGATGTTTTTTTTCAGATTTCAAAATGATACTCTGTAAACGAATAACCAATTAATTTGAAAAAAATAATAAAAGAAATATATGTTATATTACGCTGAAGGACGGTCAAGTGAGCTACTGTGGTAGGTATGCCCTCTTACGCTCAACATATAGGGACCACGATTAGTATTTATAAGTATTTACAGAACGATAAATATTTGCACTGAATGACACAAATGATTTATTATTGTATCACTACTAGAAAAACGTCAATAAACATCGGTTAATCACCGATGTCTATGAAAAACAAAAAACGATGTCTTTGTGGGCGATGTTAAAGGTCCCCCCATTTAACATCGGTTTTAAACTGATGTAAAAGATGACAATGACATCGTTTTTTCAGTTGTAAACTGATATCTATCTCTTGATGTTAAATTTTTAATGCACATCTATAATTTATATATTACTATAACATGATAGTTTTATCAATTTAAAGATATGCAAGACAAGCAAAAATCTTCCATTTTCCTTATAAAGTGATGTTACTAACATCTCTCACATCCGTTTTCGAAATAAACCGATGTTAGTAGAGCTTTTAACATCATTTCTTAAGCTAGAACTAATGTCTCTGTATAAGGCACTGATGTCTATGAAAATTAATAACATCATTTTCTTTTTATACACTGTTGTGTAAAATGGGTTGCACTGATGTTGATTACCTGCTTTTAAAATCGGTTGCTTTTTAAAACATGATGTCTATGAAAATTAATAACATCATTTTCTTTTTATACACTGTTGTGTAAAATGGGTTGCACTGATGTTGATTACCTGCTTTTAAAATCGGTTGCTTTTTAAAACATGATGTCTGATTTATATGCTTTTAAAATCGGTTGCTTTGTAAGAAATGATGTCTGATAACCTGCTTTTTTTATGCAAATTTTAAAAACAGAGCTGCCAAAAAATGACCAAAACCAAAATACTACAAATCAAACAACCAAATTAACATCCAAACAATCTCCAAATATATATACCAATTGTCATTCTCCTAACCAACTTCTACTACACATCCAAACATCCACCAGCATCCAAATTAACATCCACCATAGCATCCAAAAATCAATAACACCAATATATCCCAACAGTATACTAAACCATCAAACATCAACTACTACTACTACTTGACATTAATTCATCCATGATTTTTAAGTTCTAACTGTACTAGCAGCCACCGCTTCTGATGCAGCAACCGCTTCCGATGCGGCTTCAAAGGCTGTAAGAAATGCTTCTGCATTATGCTCCTCTTCCTGAGGGGGCAGTGTGCTACCGGCAGACGAAATACCAGCCTTGCCTCCGTGCCAAATCCAATCAATATACCCGAGACTGAAACCGTTTTCGTAAAGATGACCCCTTATTATTTTTACCGGAAATTTCTTGAAATTGACACATTTGCAGCAGGGGCAAGGTATTTTTTTAGGATTTTTACAGTTTTGCTCGGCGCAAATCAAAAACTTTTCAACCCCGACTTCATACTCCAACGAATCCCTCTCTTTCGAAATCCAATCTTTCTCCATATCTATAGGATAACCTATTTCCTACCTAATTTTCATATCAAATATTTAAAACAAGCAACGTACAATCACAAAAGCATGGTCATATATATATATATATATATATACACACACATAAAATGCAACTATAAATTATATAGTATTAAAGAATATAATATATATTATAATATACATGTACTAGTCAGGTTACCCAATTTAGAGCAACAAAAATGAAAACATCATAATAACAACAATACCCAATTCAAACTTAGATTAACATAAAAAAACATGAAAATATGCTCGATAAAATTACTACTAACAACAATAATATGCTCAACATCATATAATTACAACTGAACTGCAGCATGAGAAATTTAAAAATTAGGAGATGCTCTGTAACATGCACAATAAGAACAATCACTCATCCAATTACAAATTTAAAAATTAGGGTTTCGAAGTGAAACCCCCAATTCTAAAATTAGGGTTTAGAACATACCCAATTCAAGCTGTAACCTCCGAATTAGTTCTAAACTCCCACTTGAACTCCGACTTGAGCTCCGACGACCCTTTAACCTTCAACTTAGCTCTAAACCCAGCTTTAACCCGACTGGAACTTCGACTTTCGACTGGAACCTCGACTTCGACTACAGAGACAGCCCAGAGAGAGAGAGAGCAGCTTCACAGCGCAGTGAGAGAGGTGAGAGAGTGACGAGAGAGGAGAGTGATGAGGTGAGAGTGAGAGGAGAGGTGAGAGAGGAGAGTGACGAGGTGACGAGGTAAGAGTGAGTGAGGTGAGACTGTGTTTTGAATTTCATGTGTTTTGAATTTTAAGTTTTATATTTTATGTTTTTTATTATAATTTATATTTATTTTTAATTTATTGAGGAGAGCTGGACATTGAAAAGAAAAGAGCGGGGGTGGGAAATTTTGCTAAGGCAAAAAAACAGGGGGAAGTTTTAGGAGGGAATGAATTATTTGGCCAAGGGGGGAAAACGGGGGAAGGCGCGCTTGTTTATTTTTTAAAACAGACTTATAACATCGGTTTGACTAAAACACCGATGTTTATATCAACAAAAGACATCGGTCGTTAAAAACCGATGTGGGAAACACCTTTTACATCGGCGGATAGAGCAACCGATGTCTAAGAGGCGATGTCTATTCTACTTTTTCTAGTAGTGTATACTCAAATCTGTGCATAAAATATATCCCTTTCTCGTCCAAGACAAGTGAGAAGTTTAAGAAGTTCGGGAGGTGTTTCATGCATAAACAGGTAGTTGCACCTTCCCTGTCCCATAAAAAATTGTATATCCTTTTGGGCCATTACTTACATGTATGCCGGTAGATTCATCATCCCACACTAATGCCTAGTATAAAACCAGCAAACATGGTCAAGTTTGCCCACGTCCAAGATTATGTTGCATCTTGCTTCAATAAAAAGATATTATTGAAAGCGTAAAATACATTTTCTAACAAACACAAACAATCTGAGTATTAGCAAACCGAGTGCTGGTAGGGACTCAAAGTCTTACCAAACAAGCACTTTTTCGTTGGATATTATTGGGTTTCTGATATTTTAAAATGTCCCGGCATAGCAAGAGCAAAGCACATGGATAAGAAAATTTTAAGTTGGACCTTGGACATAGGCCGATAATGAGGAGAAAATGTTCCGAGGCACGAAAATTCAAACCAACAATTGGCCACACAAAATAGAAATCCAACTGATTTAGAGACTTTATCGAACATGACATACATAATCCTACATAGACCAGATTATATATATGGTTCTGACGTTTGATATGGTTTACGGTGCCAGAAATCAGAGGGGCAAGAGCACCGAGGCTCAGAGCACACCAGCTCATATCCGACATAACATGATATCTGAATCGGCAAAGAGAGGGGAAGATTGAAGCATAATCACATTAGGGCAGGTTCAGAAGTGATGAGGGATGTTCTCATGCTTGGAGGGATATCACCGTCATTTTAATTAGGATTAATTTGATTAGAATTAGAGGACTTAGGCTTGGATGGGCAATACCGATAATTTAATTTGAATTAATTCACTCAAAACAAAAAAAAAAATCATTCTCGTATAATAGATATAGTAGATGACCAAAAAGTTACTCCAAAACTTAGAAATGAGTCAATCTCTATCCGATTGACAACAAATGATGTTGATATAAATGCAAATATCAAGTATGATTAACGTCAAACAATATTTATAGTGAATTAACAGTATAATTAACAATATTTACTAGAATATATGTTGAAAGGTTTCATGGAACTGCAGTACCCTTCTCGACAATCTATTTTGGTTTAGGTGTCTTGCCAAATTTATTAGGATATATAATCTTCTGATTTCTTCCAAAACTTTTTTAATCTTGGGACAATACGTCAAATTTCTTATTGCCTACAACACAAAATACAAAAAAATAAGTAATATTATAATAATTTACAATAATGTTAATATTATATATATATGTGTGTGTGTGTGTGTGTGTGTGTGTGTGTGTGTGTGTGTGTTAATTTAATTATTTTAATAACACAATAATCTACTTAAATATGTTACTTTTCTAGAAAATATACAAAATCTTTCAGATGGGTCATGTGAGAATTTTAAAACAATACAAGCAATAATCCGAAAAATTATCATTGATGTTTCAATCTGAAGCTCATCCCTCCAGAGATTTGCAAGTTTTAGAAGGAGTAAGACGTCGCCTGTCCGATCAACAACTCTAGAAAGTGCAATATTTATAATGACATAATCATAATCAGCAATTACAAAAGTTAAAAGGGCTGCAACAATCATTTCTTGAACATCTTCTTGTGAAATCTGTGTTAAATTGAGTAAAACGGTTACACTTTGATTGGTCTAATGCCAATGCAAACTTGTTTGATGGCATTCAGCAAATTGTAGAAGGGAATGAGAGAAAATTCATTCTAGTCAAATCATGATCTCATCTAGTTTTCGAACCCTAATGTTTAAATTCCTCTAGCTGGAGAATACATTTCTCTCTTTTATTGTTGCATCGGCAAAAAGAGAAGATGCATCTTTTAATATGTTGGTGGATAGTGTAATTAACAGTTCACGTTTCATACACTTGTGGTCACTAATTCTAGCATCATGATCAAGAGCTGGAGAACCAATACAATTCAAGATCATTAAGTTCTCCAAGATTGATTGTCCAGCTCTTGATCATGATTCTAGAATTGATGACCACAAGAGTATCAAACGTGAACTGTTAATTACCTTATCCACCAACATATTTAAAGGTGCATCTTCTCTTTTTGCCTATACAACAATGGAAGAGAGGAATGCATTCTCCAGCAAGAGGAATTCAAACAGTAAGGATCGAAACCTAAATGAGATCATGATGTTGCTAGAATGAATTCTCTCTCATTCACTTTTATAGTTTGATAAAAGCCGTCAAACATTCATACATTAGTATTGAACGATACAAGGTGTAACACTATTACTCAATCTAACCTAAAGCTCACGTAAATATATTAAAGAAACGGAGTTGCAGCCCTTTCAAATTTTGTCATTACTGATTATGAATATGTTGGTATAAACCTTGCACCTGCTAGAGCCGTTGCTCTAGAAGGTGGCATTAATTTTACTCCTTCTGAACTTTGCAAAATCTTGGAGGGAGGGGCTTCAGTTGAAGCTGTAGTGGTAATTTTAGGATTATTGTTTATGTTGATTAAAGTTCTGGGATGACTCATCTTATATATTTTGTATATTTTCAGTAAAAAGTACAGATTTAAGAAATTATTGTGTTAGTAAAACAATTAAATTGAATTCGTCTAGCTGGAGAATGCATTTCTCTCTTCCATTGTTGTATAGGTAAAAAGAGAATATGCACTTTTAAATATGTTGGTGGATAGGGTAATAACATTTCACGTTTCATACTCTTGTGGTCATCAATTCTAGCATCATGATCAAGAGCTGGACAACCAATACAATACAAGATCATTAAGTTCTCCAAGATTGATTGTCCAGCTCTTGATCATGATCCTAGAATTGATTACCACAAGAATATCAAACGTGAATTGTTAATTACCCTATCCACCAACATATTTAAAGGTGCATCTTCTCTTTTTGCCTATACAACAATGAAAGAGAGAAATGTATTCTCCAGCTAGAGGAATTCAATTTAATTGTTTTACTAACACAATAAGTTCTTAAATCTGTACTTTTTACTGAAAATATACAAAATATATAAGATGAGTCATCCCAGAACTTTAATCAACATAAACAATAATCCTAAATTACCACTACAACTTCAAATGAAGCCACTCCTTCCAAGATTTTGCAAGGTTCAGAAGGAGTAAAATGCCACCTTCTAGAGCAACGGCTCTAGCTAGAGAGAAATGTATTCTCCAGCTAGATAATTATATAGTTAATTCTAATATAAATATCTTTTAAATGGTTTCACATAATTGGTCTGAGCAGTTTGACCAGGCCTGGATAAAAGTCTAGTTCAGCATAATCTGGCATACGGACCTTAAACATGTCTTATATTTGTCCGACAGGCCTGACAGACCGACATGCCTTGGTTGTCAAAAAAAACATGATCTTGGTTATTTAAAAAAAATACATCGGATTTTTTTCACATCTGGATGAGATCAGGCTATTCGTGTACTTTTGCTCGCAAATCACAACTTATAACATACATATTGATAAAAGAGACTAATATATCACATTCACCCATCAGAACAACTATACAATATAAAATTTATATATATATCAAGAAGATAAACATGTATACGTACAAGTATATACATTATGCATAAGTACATATACTGAAAAATTCTACTATCGAATATAAATACTACAAATTAGGGATACCTTTATTTCGAGATAGAACTTGTAATCGTGGATAACCTATCATAGATCGTAGATCGTGGAGACGGAGTATAGATCGTAGATCGTGGAGACGCAGTATAGATCGTAGATAGAGGAAACAAAGTGAAGATGATAGAGTCTGCCGAGAACTAGGGTTTTTAATTTAGGAAGAAGATATGGAGACTTGAGATAGATTGGTGACAGAGAATAGAGATAAATGGGAGATTCTGATTTCAATACACACTCGTAATCTTGGATCTGGACAACTAAATTGTAATGGGCTGCACAGGTAAATTATTGTGTAATGGATTGATAGCATAAATTGTTGGATTTAATTAATTTAGGGCCGTAGATTTATAATATACAATTTGGACTTCAACATGTGGGCTTTATTCGGATTTTTATGAAAACGGGGTTTCTTTCGATTAGATTTTGATAGAAAATAGTAGGTTTATTTAAAATTTATGAGAAATGTTAAACCAGGCCGAATTTTTTCAGATTTAATTTTTCAATTTTTTTAGAAAGGATTTCAAATTTTAGATTTTTTAAGACATATCTATATTGAACGATTCAAATCACTAATATCTTTACAATGTTCAGACCAATTCAAACTGAAAATATCATAATAATTGTGATTTTCCTTTATTTGAATTATCTTTCTTTGTTACATTGATGTTGTCGCTTAATTTAACTGGCTAGTATGATTTATATTTACATTTTTTTTAATTACAATTTGTGTCATATTTGATGACGATTTGTGCCTATACGGGAGTACCATCTTTTAAGGGGTTATGACCATACTTGCATGAAAAGAATCATTTATATGTATGTATGCACATGTGTGTGTGTGTGTGTGTGGGTAGAGAGAACGAGTCCTACCCCAATACAAAGTCATAACTTACCCCAAATGTTAAGGCTCATCCATACACCCTGATGACTAACCACCAGTGTAACATCCCGAATTTTTGGAATATTAAAAACTAATTTCATAGCATAAATAAAATACCATTACTTAAATCAAAATCCTCAAATATTATATAAGTCAAAGCAGCGGTCAAACCCAATAATCAAAAGTCATAAACTTAGAGACGCAGCTCCATAAATCCAAAACCAATAACTAATAAATTCGTCAAATTATTCTTAATAAACACTAAGTCTTTATTCACTAATCCAAACAATCACGAAGCACAAAAATCCATAAGCCTCATTCTTATTCTCAAAATCCTTCCACATAAAAGAACCTGAAATATAGAAAAACGGATGAGCTACACAGCTTAGCAAGTAACAATTTGACCAACAATTAATCTCGAAATCAGTGGGTGTTTTTATAAAACCTTGTTCCTCAAAACAATAATAATTTTTAAAACACTTGTAAAAGCAAATCCAACCCACAGTTTATATTTTAAAAGCAAACAGAATTTAAAACAGAACAGAAATAAAAATCTTATAAATACCACAGTCTTGCTCTACGGCCACACTTTCCCAGTGACCGGGATCTTACTCTTATTCTTTTGCCACACTTAACCAGTGACCGGGATCTAAAGTTCAATAATCACGCGCCCTTAGCAGGTATCTAAAGTTGCACACTTGTGCGCCTACTAAGGGTATCTAAGGCTAGTTCCGGAACTATAGCGTAAATTACGAACGGGTTCGAAACGTAGAGACTGGGTCTTCAAAGATTCTCATGTCTTATATCTTATAAATTTTCGAAACAAAATTCTTATATCTTATAACAAAAATCTGAAATTTGCGAAATCAAAATATCCTTTCGAAAATAAAAGTAAGTTAAAAAGTACTTACCTCAAAGTCGACACTTAAAATCCGAAATTAATAACACGAACAAAGCCTATACATTTAATTAATAAACAAAACATAATTAACATGTAGCTTAAACAATCAAGAGCAAGGCACATAACAAGTTTTAACAAAATTCAAACTTTAACAACTAATAACAATTAACACAATCTCATTTATCGAATAAGATAATTAACATGCATGCTGTTACAAATCTCAATATTAACCAAAGATAACTTCTGAATATGAGAAAATAGTAAACTTGAGAATTAAAGTACATTCAACAAGGATTCCAAAATGACCAGATTCATAATAAACGGACAGATAACGAATTAGTTATGAATTTTAGAAGTTCAAGTAACATAGCAGAATTTTTCTCAGGAGCAGTTTACATTCAAAGCAGATTTTCATGAAGCAAACAAACTGATATCAATTAGACAATAACTAAACACTTAAAGAGAATTCTTAGAGGTTTCAGAATTGGTTTTAAACACGGAACAACTCAGCAGAAAAGTATAAACAGCCCTGAATCTTTGTAAGTCAGTTTAGACAATTAAATCAATTTAAACAACAAATGGGTATGACTGATAACGAAAAATTATATCTCAAGCTTTCCAGATTGGTATCATGATTCATGAGTAAATTTTTGACATACGATCAATTTATAGAGAATTTTTGAATATGGGAAAAAGTTTCGCGACTAAGAACTGAAGGGTAACAAAGAATGTGATTTTAAGCATAGATACACTGCTAATTTCGAAATATATCCTGAGACAAAAGTTGTAGATAACGAAAGGAGCTTTTCAGAATGTCCAGAATCAACAAAATCCGATCAATTTTCAATTTACTACGATTTTTACAACCCAACTGATTCACAGAAAATACTATATACGAATTTCAGCAGAAACAAATAGGCAAACAAGATATATTCACATAAAATACACATGACAAGAAACAATAAATCAATATCTCACATCAACATATACTTGCAAAGATCGAAGAGAAAAGAAAACATACCCGTCCACGTAAATTGCTGTACGACTTATTCGGATTCTAAAGGGATTCTTATATAGCACATAATACCTAATCGTAGATAGGAAGTTCCAAACTTGGGTCAAAATTTTCTCCACCTCATAAACCAATTTCCAAAAATAAGATCTTCTCAAGAAGATTCCGATTTTCGAAAATAATTCTACGCTTCTTTCCATTAATAAAGAATCTTCTCTATTTTATTATTCAAAATAATTAACACAAAATAAATTCTAGAAACTTCCAATTAATGCTAATATCTAAATATATACAAACAATCTAAATCTAATATCTAACTCATAATAACAATACTAATTAGATAAAATATTTAAATAAATAAATAATAATTACAGGATTTTACAACCAGACTACAGGGTAAGTGATCCAAAGTCAGGTGTATGTCAAGCTCAATACTTTTCAATGAGAATAACTCATGAGAATACAGAGTAGCGTCTTTTAAATATGGTCTTCAATATGTCCCATTAGAGTCTTCCATGCTATTTCCTGCAGATAAATATATAAATCATCATAATGATGTCTATAATAAAGGATCCGACCCATTTTGGTTTAGCCTGAGCAAGTCAGGCCATGTCGAATTTTGAGTACAACAATATATATTATTTCAATAAAGATAACAAATAATATGGAGTTCTGCCGCAGAGTTCTACATGCATCGCAGGAAAAAAAATCGTCGTGTAGAGTGGTGGGGCGGCATTCCAAAGACTAAAGTTGTGTTCACTTCGCAAGAATGGAATGGTGCCGAAATGGAATGGAAAAAGGAATTGAATGGGAATGGAATGGGAAAGGAATGGTCATTCCATTCCCTTATTTACTTGTCCAATTATTTAGGATGAAATGGAATGAAATTAGTCAAAAAAAAATTTAAGGTTTTTTTTATTGATATCTATTATAAATTCTTTTCTAAAGTACTCATCAATTTTTAATTTAATAGTAATGGAAGCAATATTTAATTTAATCATTGTAAAACCTGATTATTAGTTTGTAGTTTGAAAAAAAATATATATTTCAAATCGACAAAATAAATACAATTAACTAAAGGCAATGTTACATAAATCGGGAAAATCGGTTTTTAATCGGAAGGATTAATCGGAGTGAAAATCGGATTTATTTTAATATTAAAATATTATTTAATATTTAGTTATTATTATATTATAAGTATTTAGTAACTAATATATTTACTATATTCATAAACTCTATAATTGTTCATATTTAAAGTGATATAGTATTTTAATTTTAATAATTTATCATATATACTTTGATTAAGAGATATATATAAGGATTAATCGGATTTCAAAAATAAGATCGGTGGCCGGCCTTGCAGGGGATTAATCGGGGATTAATCGGTTAAATCAGGAATTTTTAGAACACTGACTAAAGGCAATATATACAAATTTTAAATTGAACTTCATCAAAATAAGTACAAAATAAAATTCTGAAATATTCATAAGTGCATAACTAAGACAAAAAAAAAAAAAAAAAGATATCCCGGCTTGATATCCCGGCCTGAAGTTGGTAGTTTGACGCTCAATGAAATTTCCAAAAATCCAAGATATCCTGGCTTGAAACCATTGTCAGCTTTGTATGCTCCATTGTTCACAAGTTCTAAAGAGACTCGACCAATTTCTCATCTTCTAGTTCAGACCTCTTCCTTTTGATTCTCCCTGCGCCTCTTTCCACGTCCACGATAGTATCAGTATTTGATTCCATGTCTGTAAACAATGAAGACTGAAAACATAAATTATAGCAAGTGCACGTGATTCAATTTGCTAAACCAAAGCATATACTACACATATATTTAAGCTCACAAGAAGATTTTACACAAGATTCAATCAGGAAAGACAAGTGCATCTATAGTTCACAGTATAATGGTGTAAGCATACTCAAGTCACTTTTCTTCCTGCATTTTCTCATCTATTGGTTTGCAGGTAATACAACACTTCTATATTACCTAAGATGAAGATGAGAGTTCGTTCGGTAGCCAAGGATGACTTGCCTAATATAGGGTTTTCCTAGGGCCTGGTACCAATGGTTTTAGGCGAGTCATCCTGGCTATCTCAGCAGATTCTTTTCGGTCATTCTAGGCTCTCTCTCTCTCCTTTCACCCATGCAGAAGAAATATGTATATGAACTGTTTGAACCTCCTTAATGGTGATTCAGGGGTCATTTCTTTATAACTGAATATAGTGAACATGGAAATATAGTTCTGTCCTGAGATAGCAGAACACAAGAATGCTACACTTCTAAATTATATACTTTGACATGCTTTTATATACAGAGGAAAGAAGATGAAGTTTACATTTTTGATGCTCACTGCCTTAACTTAATGCCACTTGACCTCAAATTTTAATTCAGCAATTTTCATTAGAAATCATTAGTATGCAAACTTTTCTCCATAAAGCGCGATGACAAGGCCTATTATTTGAGAATAACCAAGTCATACATGAAACTAAAACATCAGCGTCATCAACAGCCAACTAAATCACAAATAACTAAACTAAAAGAGACAACAAGTCTAGATGTTCCATAGATTAGAAAGTCTAGTTGGGACCACATAAAAGTGTGATTTGTTTGAATCAGATTGTTAAAGGTTGCGAGCATGCCTACTGGTTTGTATCCCCTCCATCTAATCTACTTGTTAAAGATTTCACAAGCTGTCCATCAAAATAAACTTACCTGAATAACCCAATTCTGAGAAAAGATTCCAGACAGAATAGTCCAGCTCCAACAAAGTAGAAAATCTGAAAAAAAGAGATAGGTGACAGGTCAAAATTAAAATGTAATCAGCCTCTCCGAATCACCAATCACAGACAAAATACAAATTATTATCAAATAAAGACTACACCTAAATCCTTCCAGACACAAGGGTCAGGGGTTAAAAGTACTAAACAATGATCAGAGACTCAACAATGAAGAACCACAAGAAAAGATAGTTTCCATATTCACTTGCATTACGATTTGGCAGACTATAGTATTTAAGGCCTCTCTCGGCTCTGTTTTGGCCAAATAGTTTGAGAAAACATAGAACAAAATACACTCTTACCTGAATAGAACAAAATAGTTCACAGAGAAAACATAAAACAAAATAGTTTGGGAAAACATAGAACAAACTTCTTGTTTTGAACTCTGTTTCAGGACACAGAGTTCACAAGTTGTCCATCAAAATACACTTACCTGAATTAACAAAATTGTAAGTAGTTAATATGATATTGGTGGTTATTTGTCTTTTCTTTTCTTTTCTTTTAGTTGATTTAATCAAGGATTAACAAAAATGTGACTTTCTTTAATTTATGTTAAAAATTATCACAAGCCTTGGATCGACTATCGCCACAGAATCAAGAATGCCCAAGCAGCAAACTTGGCTGTCCAATCAAAGATTACACAAAATTATAATGCAGACCAAGTTGCAATCCTACACTTCTTCCGAATCTCAAAATGAATGCATCATTCAGTTTAAATACATCCCCTGAAGTCATTTTATCCCTTTATACCAAAACCAAAACCATCCATACACATTTTCTTGGGTCTAAGTCCATAAAATTAATTATAAAACAGAAAAAAAAACAATACAACTATATACACAAGCTAGCACAAAGCTCATAAGTTTGCAAGCATCTATGTTGTAACAGAATTCATCTGCAATGTAAAGTAACAAGCAATAAACATCAGAACTGCCCTTTATTCATTCTCACAAAGCAGATAAACTGACATAAAACTCAAATTGAATAAGCCTAACAATCACAGAATAAAAGCCACCAAAAAAACATATTTCCAATTAATAATAAATCCAACACAAAAGCATGGTGATACATAAATTCCAATATCAAACACATCGCACACAACCAATCCAACACTTTAATCAACAACATATATAGGGAGAGGGAGGGATAGAGAGGGAGGGCGAGAGAGAAGGAGAGAGAGCGAGAGGGGGGGAGGGAGGGAGAGAGAGAGAGAGAGAGAGAGAGAGAGAGAGAGAGAGAGCTAATCGAGAGAGACAGAGTGCTGGAGCGCTAATTGGGAGAGAGAGGAGAGCTGTTCGCAGAGAGATAGCATCCGGTCGCTAGGTTAGAGAGGAGAGCGACGTTTTAATTCGACAAACGGAATGAATCTGTCCCGGGTGTTTTAAAAGGAATGAGTTGTTTATTATTTGGCCCAAATGGAATGGACTCAGGATAGCTCATTCCATTCAAGTGGTTCAACCAAACAACACAATTCTTCATTCAGCCCGGAATGGTCATTCCATTCAGCCCAAAATCATTCCATTCAAGTGAAGTGAACAGAGCCTAACAAATTTGTTCGAGAAAAAGAATGGAAGGAAATAACATCCAAATTCTTGATTGTTTAATTGATTTTGCATCAAGGAAATCATCGTCCGGAATAACCTGCTTATAGACGGACAGGATGCATGGCAAGACTTTGCATGTAAGATGAGGATCCCAAAAATTTTATATGTTACTGTATTGTATAAAATATGCAGCAGATGAGCGTCCGAATATTTATAAATGAGCATCTGAAAACTGATCTTGACTAAAATTCCATAAATAACATGGTCAGGAGAAGACGATGATCCAAAAACTGACTTTTACTAAAATTTCACAAATATCAGGACAAGACAAGGACCAGACAATGATCGGAAAACTGATTTTGACTAAAATTTCATAAATATGGATCAGTTGAAGCCAATAATCCGAAAATTGATTTCTTCATAGATATCAGCACCAGTTGAAGATGATGATCCAAAAACTGATTTAGACTAAAATTTCATAAATATCAAGGCAGTTGAAGACAATGACCAAAGAGTTATATGTTTCATCAACAAACTCATACATTTCCATTTCTCTTCGACTATGGAGTATGGAACATGAGGTCTAGCTTTGTGACCTGCAGATATACACGTGAATATGCTTTCAACTGAAATTTTCGAAAGTCAGGCTATGAAAAAATATGCACAGTAAATCAATTATAGGAACTACACATGCGACCACTTCAAAAAATATTCAAAATCAAACATGTATGGATAGCTCGTTTTTTATGAAGCTAAAACATGCAATAAAAAGGTACAGAGAAAGCGGTGCACATGCCCACGCTTTCAATTAACAATCACCAGAACTAATGAACGCCATGAGTGCTCGGCCAAACACAGGTGGTGCCAAACTAGGTATTTTTAATGTTTTCCACTACAAACTATTCTCTTTTCTGTTTAACTGAGTTCACTTGTGTTTGAATTTAAGAGCCCAAGACACTCTCACCTACGTCTGGTTGCTCATCTCTTGCTAACATCGCCGCCCAGCACTCAGAAGTATTATACGCGACATGATGAGACAAATCAGAAAGGGGCAACAGAAATGCATGCACACATGAAAAATGGTGTGTGTGAAGATCGATGCATACATATGCACAAGTGTAGATACAAACATGACACAAATATAACTACTGTGGTGTGCAACTTGGTAGATATATATTATGTTTAATAGAATACAGGCAAACAAAAACATCCGAATACAACCATAGAATTACAATCCTGAAGAAATGCACAAACACATGATAAATGATGTCACTAAGCTACATATTATTTGCATATATTGAACATATAAAAATGCATAGACAGGCCTCAATTACATATACATATAACCACCACCAGAGTATATTATAGAAATGACAAATAAAACGCAACATCAATCAATACTTGCACAGGATAAAAACAAAATAACTGTAAAAGGGCCTTTCAATTAAAATAAAAATAATAAGACAATAATTAATATACTTCACATAACCAGTTGATGCATTGATGACATCATAATGACAATATTGCATACAGTGAAAAATCCCAGCTGACTAACAGCAGATCACTCCAAAGAAGGGGAAGATAGAACCAAGTAGAAGATTTGAAACGCAGGTTATACAAATCAAGCAATATCATAAAACCTGGTCAAAATTTTAATTAAGAATAACAGATTACAGAAAAGCACAACAATAGGAATTTAGTGTCTAATTTCTCACCCATAGAGAATAACTAATCTCGTTTGTGGCTGTGCTTCCTGCTCCTCTTCCCAGATTGTTTTTTGACGATTCTACCTCCTAAATCAGAATCATCTGAGCTGCTAATGTCAGGACTAGAAACCGATCTTTCTCTCCTGCTCTTCCGCTTACACATTCTAGTGTGTTCCTCAGATCCATCTGAATCATCTGAATGCTTGCGACTTCGCCTTCTCCACTTTTCCTTCTTACTCTTTCTACGTTGTTGTTGATTATCATCATCCTCATCAGACGTGTGACTTCGCCTTCTCCTCCTCCTCTTTTCCTTCTTACTCTTTCTATGTTGTCGTTGGTTATCATCATCGACATCAGACGATTCATCTCTCCTCCTCTTTTCTCTCCTCTTCCGATTATCCTTATCATCTTCATCAGAATCACTGTAAATTCTTTTACTGCTGCTCCTCTTTGATCCAACCTTATTCTTTCTCCTTTCATAATCAGATTCGTCATCATCAGAATCATCATTTTTCTTTCTAGAAGACTTCACTTTATCAACAATCTTCTTCCCAAACTTTTTGCTCTGAGCAATTGCCCTCTCTATTTCAGAATCATAGTCAGAATCTGAACTCTCGCTCTCATCGTCAGAATCCTCATTGGAATCTTCTACCCCACTTTTACCAAATAACTTTCTGCCGCTGCCTTTTATTTTCTCCAGTCCAGAAATAACTGCCGCCTGAATTGCCTCAGAGTCTTTATCATTACTTTCATCCTTGATACTCAAGAAATTTCTACACTGAAATGTAAGATGACCCACACGTCCACACTTCTTACATGCTCCACGAGACTCATCTACATTATTGCTAGTTACACGGGCAAGTGCAAGCAAACCCTGGAAGCTTGCATAAGCATTTTCACCCGCAGGTTCAGCAGCAGCATCAGAAGCTTTAGGCTGAGAAGACTTTTTGTTATCTTCTTTATTTGGTGCATAGGGGTCATACCCTATAGCACTCTGCCAAATACCGTGTGTTTGCAGGGCAGCACTACTGTGTACCCTGTTGTTTGCGGGCATTCGAACCCTGCCTGCTGTAGCTGGCATCTTGAGAAAATTGTAAGCCTGCACATCAAAGTGGTAGTCAGTATTTTACAAAATTAGTCATAAAATATTCCGAAAATGTAAAACTAAGCTCCATTTGGTTGGAAGCAACGAAATTAGGTGGAAATGTAACTAAATGTGTACTATTCTAGGGGTGAATATTGGTAAATTAATTCTTTCCTCCATTCCACTCAAACAAACTTATACCATGGCCTAGTCTCCACAAACTTCCGTAAAATGCCTGATTCTTGATTTTATTCATTTTCATGACATCCCTCATCATGAAAATTTGGTGTTTATTTTTTAAAGTCTTCATTCTTACATTATTTCTTCCCTACAAGTTTTCATTCCATTCCTTATACCAATCAGAGCATTGGTTCATGATTCCACAAAAAAGATACTCCCTTCGTCCCCCTAGATTCTTTACATTGGAGACGGAGGGTTCGGCACGGATTTTTAGGCTCAGATAAGTATAGCTCCATAAATTATTTTATAACCTTTTTTTCTCTGAATAAAAGTATAAGGTGTAAATTTGTATACAGAAAAGAAAATCTCAAAAATAAGTTATGAAACTATACTTTATATACACCTTAAAATGTGTGAACAGTGGGAGAAAACGATAAAGAAATGAGAAGGATGGAAGGAGTATTATATCATGCAACTCAACATGTTAGAATGATACTCACCAGCATAATTAACTTGATCAAATAGCAAAACTCGAACAATATAGTTATTTTATGAAATGACAAAACAAGGGGGTAAAAAAAATCAATAACCAGAATTCATACGACCAAAATCAAGAGATATCTATTAAGATACGACCCTGCCGACCTCTGAAATACAAATCAAAATGAGCAGATTATAAGAATTCAACATCACTTCGATCTAAATAACAATATCATCGATTAGTTGTTGCTTTAGACAAAAATATTTTTAAACTTGATCAACGGTGAATATTGCAATATGTTGAACATACAGTAGGGAGTTCTTATGGGGGGCCTATCAGCCAACATTTTTTCCATTTACTTAAACATATAAATACAGGTACATCATAAGCAATATTGCACAACTAATCTTGGGAATAATAAAATTAACATATTCAAATAAACTAAAAGACGGTTTCAGTGATAATTGAACATACTGAAATAATCAAGCATGGCAAAAAAATATTGGCCAGATATAGACACAGTGGCACTTATAGGATGATCACATGAAATTTCAATGAATTCATTTTATCCAGAAACAAATTTACACAAGTACGCACACATATACAGCAAGTACCACAAGCACTGATTTATGTTTTAGTGTATACACACCAAATCCCCAAGTTTCGCATGTTAAAGACGCAATTAAACACATGTAATTTACCCCGACTCTTCAGCTTGCCTCGAGTACCAAACACTTATTTCACGCCAAAAACATGTAAAATTTGCATATAACTGTCATAGACCAACACTTTTGTCACGATTTGAGCTAAAAATACTGTTGGGCCAGATATTATATGTGGGTCAAGCATAGTGTTGGGTTATATGTTTTGAATTGGCCAATAATGTAGTCTCTGGAGTGTTACTTCCTATATAATGTATTTTCTTCTTTAGTCTATGATTATCAATGAGAATGAAAATAAAATTTTTGTCATTTCTTCCTGCTTTTATTTTGTCTGCACTTTCATTTCATGTTACTGAGACAAAACCCGAAACCTGACCCGAACACGACCCAACCCGCAACCCGATTTACTGGGACAAAACCCGAAAATCACCCGATTGACCCGAAATGACCCGAAATTAGAATTTTATTTCTATTAACTTCAATTTGCAGTTTTATTCAACTAAGTGATTTTAACTTGACCCGAAATCGACCCGATTGCTAACACGAACACGACCTGTTAATTTACAAACCCTAATTGTGAAGAACATGACAACTTGAAGCCTATCCATGTGAAGAGTGGTAACATACATATTAAAGCATAACAAAACAAGAACAGCTAAACAATTCAAAACTACACTAAAAAGACTCAAAGACAATCATGAGATACCACATAAATATTCACATATATAAAAACATTTAATACAAAAACCACCGTGTGGTATGGCTACAAATCAAGTCAAGAATCGAGAAAGAAACATATAAGACTATTTAGATCGGATCATGTTCTCAATTTAGCCCAGATCAAGAATACCGAAATTATATCATAAACCCTAATACGATTACATGTCCATAAACGGAATGGAATGAAGAGATGGGGTAAGAACTTACAGCTTAAAATCGAAGAGAGGAGAAAGGGATGATTCGCTCGCCGAGAATAAGATGGTAGGAACAAGACCAATTTTTTGTTTATTGACCTCTGATTCACCGAGAATAAGAACAAGAGCGTGTCCATATATTTAGTATTTTGTCGTCGTATTTTTCTTTTTATTTCTAGTTACTCCCTCTTCCACAATATTTATTCGATTTGACCTCAAATATAATTAAATATATTTAGCTGGATGATTTATTTATTATTACGGTTCATCCTCGGAACCCTAAAATAAAACAGAGTGATTTTCATTCTAAGCTACTATAATATATCTTAATGATAATTGGAAATCACGCATCTTAATATTATCATAAATATAATTTGATAAATTATTTGAATTTTTTTTCTGAATAAAAGTCTAATGTTGAATTTATACATAAAATAAAACGTTGAAAATAAATTATGAAATTATGATTTATATATGCCTTAACATACATGTCGAACAATATAAAAAAATTAAAAAAAATTAAAGGGTGAGAAGAAGTAAATGCATTTAAAAAAATTCTAACAGAACTATTTATATTTGATGATATAAGTGTGAAACTGATATACAATTATATTATATGAATTTATTATATTTATTTTTTTATTTTATATTAATAAAATCTCCATATATAATTGAGTTTGTCATCAACTATATACAATTAAATATCAATATCATAAAATATTCAAATTTTAACCAATTATATATAATATATAATTATAATATCTATAATTAACAATTACACTATAAGAGCTATCTAATTTATGATTTATTAGAATGACTTTTATAAAATATTTGTATAAAATATTACTTTCATAATACTAATATTATCATCAAGTTATAATGTAAATTTTTATACATGGAAAGTAAAATATTTAACAAAAAAAATCATATTTATAATGGACATGTCCTTTTTTATATATTTATAATATATAGACTCAATTTTTCATAAATATAAAAAATGCCATTCACCATAAATACGAACTTCTTATTAATAATAATTTATATCGAAATAATCAAAAATACTAACCATTAAAATTACTCATAAACATATGTTAGGAAAATAACAATTTTTTTTATAATTGAAGGCAACTCATAATTATAAACACAAAATTTATTCATATAAATTGTATAAACACTGTTTTATTTTTATTTTATTTTTTTAAGAAATAAACACTGTTTTATTATAAATTATCATGAACAAAGTGTATAAAAAAATAATAAAAAATCAATTGTATTACTCATATCAATCTTGAGTAATAATTTTTACATTAAAAATTTGTAAAGATGATATTGAATAACCTTATGGCAAAGTGGAGAGTTGATCCGATATTTGTAAAGATGATATTGAATAACCTTATGGCAAAGTGGAGAGTTGATCCGATGAGAACAGGGCATTGCTATGATCCAAAGAGTTTCAAAGAATCATCGGTTCGAATCTCACCTGCTTTTCGAAATTCCAACCTCTGTTTGGTCACAGGGAATTCCAACCTCTGTTTGGTTTCTTTTTGCAAGGGTTGGGTGACGATGGTTCTTATGTGGAATATGAGCCAATACTTCACTAGCATACTGCTTGGAAGAGTACTCTGTTTTATGATCCAGGGATTATTAGTCTTGTTTTGATAACAGTTGTTTCTGGTCCACTGTCGGGACTGATTTTACTAGCCTGTATGTTTGGAAAAAGCTAAGTATTTGTTCTCTCTGCAGGGTAAATTCTAGGTTTTTAATATTTCCTGGTTCAATTACGTCTGTTCTAGGACCTTAAGAAATTTATCTTCTTGCAAACATTGCGCAACTAGGTGACGATGGTTCTTATGTGGAATATGAGCCAATACTTCACCAGCATACTGCTTGGAGTGCAAGTTTATGTTCAGAACAGAGTACTCTGTTTTATGATCCAGGGATTATTAGTCTTGTTTTGATAACAGTTGTTTCTGATCCACTGTCGGGACTGATTTTACTAGCCTGTATGTTTGGAAAAAGCTAAGTATTTGTTCTCTCTGCAGGATAAATTATGCAGCAGCTTCTAGTTCATGTAGTAAGAAGGGAGCCAGAGTATGCACAGCCGCTTGCTCTCTCAGCCAAACTAGGTTTTTAATATTTCCTGGTTCAATTACGTCTGTTCTAGGACCTTAAGAAATTTATCTTCTTGCAAACATTTATCTTCTTGCAAACATTGCGCAACTAAGACGAGTTGAACACATACTCCAATATCATAAGCTCCAGTTCTCTGAAAATAAAATCACACAACCTATGCTGTACACTTATTTATCATCTTCACATATGAGACTGATAAACATGTAATCAGCACAGAAATCTATCCGCAAATTTATTCACAATAGTTGTATACTCCTGCAGAGTTGAACTATTTCATCAATGCAAAAACAAACCAAAGCTTTACCTTCATATCTATTACCCTTGTACAAGGACTCCAGTGGTGTGAAAATTTGCATAATAAAAATAAAATAATAATAAACTTAACCAACCAATAGTATAAATCATAAGGGTAAAACAAAAGTACTGTAAAAGTCGAAAAACCATACACCATAAAATTATCCAAAACTGAAAACAGATGAAAACACAAATAAGTAGACTAGATAGAGATCAACTTTCAGTCCACACGTCCTAGATTGATTATAAAGATAATTGAGTAAAACTGGTAACTGCTCACTACATATGCTCATCTAGTAACGTCCAATGCCCCAGACCCTGACAACACCATCTGTGTATCCACTGAACAAGGTGCTTCCATCAGCACTCCAGCTCAAACTTGTGCAGTAAATAACCTGCATCATAATTTATCAATTATAGTTAAGAGAAAAAGAGAGACAAAGAATATGTAAATGAAACATGGATGGAACCAATTCTATACATGGTACATCATTGTCATAAAACATGATGTACATTAACAAGACTAAGGGTGAGTACGGTACGGGTAAAGCCGGGGTTCCCGAGATCTCCAGAACCATCCCAATTTTCGGATATTCAAAATGTTGAGAACCAAAATTGTACCATTATTATATATATCCGTATTGTATTGTTCCAAATTTTCGGGACAAGATGGGACGGTTTCAGATATTCAGTACTCTTAATAAAATACATAAAAAAATAAAATATATAAAAAGTGATAAATCTATACAATAAATTTTCAAGTTATACCTGGTAAATAAAGAAGCAAAATAGAAAATTAGTTCAAGCAAAACAAATAATAAAAAAAGTGATATGATTTTCAATTAGTTCATTGATATATGAATTTCAATTGCATGATATATATTATATCACAAAAGTGATTAAAATCACAAATATTGTGCTATTACGTCATATTTGTGAAATTTGATATTAGTTATTAAACACAAAAATAAAAAGAAAACAGTATGTATATCAAACTATGTCATAATATATAATTTTCAGTTATTCGGTTCGGTACAGTTCAATACAGTTCGGTACAATTCTCGGTACAGTTCTTATATATAAACCAGAACCATCCCAGATTTTAAAATTCGGTACAGTTCAATACAGATATAGTCAGAAGTCAACCGGATTTCAATTTTTCGGAACTTTCGATTCGGTTATTTGGTACAGTACGGGAATCTCCCGGACCGGTGCTCAGCCCTAAACAAGACTGATAATGCGTACATTGGGCAAGGAAAGGTTAAGGCAGACACTATTTGACAGAAGAGACAAATCAGAAGGGCAGACTGCCCAATCTCGATTCCCTCCATTCAAATCCAATTTCACAGGTCCAACATTGCAACAAATTACGAAAAAGAAACATAATAATATATTGAACGCAACAGAGCATGAGTAATTATTAACACAACGCATGTACACAAATGAAGACTATTAGACTACCATATCAAAAAACCATACGACCATGTAACACAGAATTTAACAAGTCACAAAAACAGAGAATAGCCAAAATAAACAATGATTACAACATTAACACCCAAATATGTATATGATCACAATAATTAGAAAATGCACATGAAACTTAACATTTATAAATATAAATTCATATGCGTAGAGTACAGATATAAACATAACACACATATCACTACTGTGGTGTACAGTTTAGCACATACATATTATGATCAATAAAAAACAGAGCAACAAAGACATCTGAATACAAGCAAAGATGTAAAAGGGCCTTTCAATTAAAATAAAAATAACAAGACAATAATTAATATACTTCGCATAACCAGTTCATGCATAGATGACATCATAATGGCAATATTGCATACAGTGAAAAATCCCAGCTGACTAACAGCAGATCACTCCAAAGAAGGGGAAGATAGAGCCAAGTAGAAGATTTGAAACGCAGGTTATACAAATCAAGCAATATCATAAAACCCGGTCAAAATTTTAATTAACAGTAACAGATTACAGAAAAGCACAACAATAGGAATTTAGTGTCTAATTTCTCACCCCTGGAGAATAACTAATCTCGTTTGTGGCTGTGCTTCCTGCTCCTCTTCCCAGATTGTTTTTTGCCGATTCTACCTCCTAAATCAGAATCATCTGAGCTGCTAACGTCAGGACTAGAAACGGATCTTTCTCTCCTGCTCCTCCGCTTACGCATTCTAGTGTGTTCCTCAGATCCATCTGAATCATCTGAATGCTTGTGACTTCGCCTTCTCCTCTTTTCCTTCTTACTCTTTCTACGTTGTCGTTGATTATCATCATCATCATCAGACGTGTGACTTCGCCCTCTCCTCCTCTTTTCCTTCTTACTCTTTCTACGTTGTCGTTGATTATCATCATCCTCATCAGACGATTCATCTCTCCTCCTCTTCTCTCTCCTCTTCCGATTATCCTTAACATCTTCATCAGAATCACGGTAAATCCTTTTACTGCTGCTCCTCTTTGATCCAACCTTATTCTTTCTCCTTTCATAATCAGATTCGTCATCATCAGAATCATCATTTTTCTTTCTAGAAGACTTCACTTTATCAACAATCTTCTTCCCAAACTTTTTGCTCTGAGCAATTGCCCTCTCTATTTCAGAGTCATAGTCAGAATCCGAACTCTCGCTCTCATCGTCAGAATCCTCATTGGAATCCTCTACCCCAGTTTTACCAAATAATTTTTTGCCGCTGCCTTTTATTTTCTCCAGACCAGAAATAACTGCCGCGTGAATTGCCTCGGAGTCTTTATCATTACTTTCATCCTTAATACTCAAGAAATTTCTACACTGAAATGTAAGATGACCCACACGTCCACACTTCTTACATGCTCCACGAGACTCATCTACATTATTGCTAGTTACACGAGCAAGTGCAAGCAAACCCTGGAAGCTTGCATAAGCATTTTCACCCGCAGGTTCAGCAGCAGCAGCATCAGAAGCTTTAGGCTGAGAAGACTTTTTGTTATCTTCTTTATTTGGTGCATAGGGGTCATACCCTATAGCACTCTGCCAAATACCGTGTGTTTGAAGGGCAGCACTACTGTGTACCCTGTTGTTTGCGGGCATTCGAACCCTGCCTGCTGTAGCTGGCATCTTGAGAAAATTGTAAGCCTGCACATCAAGGTGGTAGTCAGTATTCTACGAAATTAGTCATAAAATATTCCGAAAATGTAAAACTACGCTCCATTTGGTTGGAAGCAACGAAATAAGGTGGAAATGTAATTAAATGTGTTCTATTCTATGGGTGAATATTGGAAAATTAATTCTTTCCTCCATTCCACTCAAACCAACTTATACCATGGCCTAGTCTCCACAAACTTCGGTAAAATGCCTGATTCTTGATTCTATTCATTTTCTTGACATCCCTCATCATGAAAATTTGTATTTATTTTTTAAAGTCTTCACTCTTACATTATTTCTTCCCTACAATTTTATATACAAGTTTTCATTCCATTCCTTATAACCAAACAGAGCATTGGTTCATGATTCCACAAAAAAGATACTCCCTCCGTCCCCCTAGATTCTTTACATTGGGGAAGGAGCGTTCGGCACGGATTGTTAGGCCCCAAAAAGTATAGCTCCATAAATTGCAATATGTTGGAGATACAGTAGGGAGTTCTTATGGGGGCCCGATCAGCCAACATTTTTTTCATTTTACTTAAACATATAAATACAGGTACATGATAAGCAATATTGCACAACTAATCTTGGGTATAATAAAATTAACATATTCAAATAAACTAAAAGATGGTTTCAGGCTGGGTCAGTGATAATTGAACATAATGAAATAATCAAGCATGGCAAGAAAATATTGGCCAGATATAGACAGAGCGGCACTTATAGGATGATTTCATGAAATTTCAATGAATTCATTTTATCCAGAAACAAATTTACACAAGTGCCCACACATATACAGCAAATACCACAAGCACTTATTTATGTTTTAGTGTATACACACCAAATCCCCAAGTTTCGCATGTTAAAGACAATTAAACACATGTAATTTACCCCGACTCTTCGGCTTGCCTCGAGTACCAAACGCTTATTTCACGCCAAAAACATGTAAAATTTGCATATAACTGTCATAGACCAACACTTTTGTCACGATTTGAACTAAAAATACTGTTGGGCCAGATATTATATGTGGGTCAAGCATAGTGTTGGGTTATATGTTTTGGATTGGCCAATAATGTAGTTTCTGGAGTGTTACTTCCTATATAATGTATTTTCTTCTTTAGTATATGATTATCAATGAGAGCGAAAATAAAAAATTTATCATTTCTTCCTGCTTTTATTTTTTCTGCACTTTCATTTCATGTTACTGAGACAAATCCCGAAACCCGACCCGAACATGACCCAACCCGCAACCCGATTTATTGAAACAAAACCCGAAAGTGACCCGAAAATCACCCGATTGACCCGAAATGGATCCGAAATGACCCGAAATCAGAATTTTATTTCTATTAACTTCAATTTTCAGTTTTATTCAACTTTAAGTGATTTTAACTTGAGCCGAAATCGACCCGATTTCCGACAGGAACGACCCATTACCCGAAATTGCCACCCCTTGATGTTAGTAGCTTAATTTACAAACCTAATTGTGAAGAACATGACAACTTGAAGCCTATCCATGTGAAGAGTGGTAACATACATATCCAAGCATAACAAAACAAGAACAGCTAAACAATTCAAAACTACACAAAAAAGACTCAAAGCCATCAAAACAGTGAGATACCACATAAATATTCACATAAATAAATAAAAAACATTTACTACAAAAACCACCATATGGGTATGGCTACAAATTAAATCAAGAATCGAGAAAGAAACATATGAGACTATTCAGATAGGATCATGTTCTCAATTTAGCCCAGATCAAAAAACCTAAGTTATATCATATAATACCCTAATACGATTACAGATCCATAAATTCAATGGAATGAAGAGATGGAGTAAGAACTTACAACTTAAAATCGAAGACAGAAGAAGAGGGATGATTCGCTCGCCGAGAATACGAAGATAAGAACAAAACCAATTTTTCGTTTTTTGACCTCTGATTCGCCCAGAATACGAACAAGAGCGTGTAATACTATATATTTAGTATTTTGCCGTTGTATTTTTGCTTTTTCTGGTTACTCCCTCTTCCACAATTATAATTTCATTTTGATTTCTAGTATATTAAAATATAATATTTTAACTGGATAATATATTTATTATGAATGACATTTTTTTCTAAACTACTATGATATATCTTAGTAGTAACTGGAAATTAAATTTTTAATTGATAAATAAATTACAAAAATGTTTGTAATAGATTTATTTATATTTGATGATATATATTGTGTGAAATTGATTTGAAATTATATTATATTAATTTATTATATTAACTCTTTTTTACGTATATATTGATAAAAATGTTGATAAATACAGCATAAGGAATCTCCTTATAAAAATTGAATTTGTCATCAAATATGTTCAATTAAATATAAATATGATAAAATATTCGAATTTTAACTAATCATGTGTGGTATATAATTATAATATCTATAGATAACAACTATACGACAAGAGTTATCTATTCTCTAATTTAGTGTAATAACTTTTATAAAATATTTATATAAAGAATATATAAAATATTATTTCCATATCACTAATGTTATTATTAACTTAATTTATACATGAAAAAAAAACTTGTTAACAAAAAAATGATCATATTTATACTAGACATGTCAGCTTTTATATATTTATAATATACAAACTCAAATTCACATAAATATAAAAAAAATATCATTCGTCATAAATACGAAATTCTCATAAACAACAATTTATATCGTTAATCAAAAACATTAACTATCAAAATTACTCACAAATATATGTTCTGAAAATGACATATTTTTGTATAATTTAGCGCAACTCACAATTATAACATAGAATTTGTCCATATGACCCTGTTTTATCATAAATCATCATGAACAAAGCCTATAAAAATAAACAATCAAATGTATCATTCATATCAATCTTAAAAATAAATGTTTACATTAAAAATCTGTAAAGATGATATTGAATAACCTTATAGCAAAGTGGAGAGTTGCTCGGTATTGCTATGATCTAAAGAACATTGGTTCAAATCTCACTGACTTTCTGACGCTCGGGGACCGGTCCCAAACCATCATACGGAATTTCCAACCTCTGTTTAGTTGAAGAACATGGGACCGGTCCCCGACTATAGTAGAGAATTCCCAACCTCTGTTTGATTTTTTTTTTGGTGGGGTCGGGGGTGACAATGGTTCTTATGTTGAATATGAGCTGATACTCCACTAGCATACAGTTGTAGTTTGATTACTAATAATCTTGTTCCTCAGGCAGGGCCGTCTCCAGCATTTCGGAGGCCTTAGGATTTTTGAACCAAAATCTAAAATTTGATGAACTAAAATCGCATGAAAAATTTGCAGTAGTAAATATAATTCTTAACTAAGAAACAAAGCATAAAAATAGTTCAAGTTAAAGGTAAGAAGTTATAATTTATTGGGGTTTTATCTATTTTTTATTCTATTACATGGGTCTAAAGTTAAAGGACTGTCCATATTCCTAAACTGGTGTATAGGGGAGAAGAATAGATATTATTAATAATTTTATTGAATATAATTGATAACTAATAATTATAAATATTAATACTACGTATATGTATATATATTGGAGGCCCCTTATATCGATGAAGGCCCTAGGCAAATAACTGGGGAGACTCCCCCTGAAGACGCCTCTGACCTCAAGTCTTTCAATCTACAACTTATTACCCTATTGCTGTTAGTACTCGTCATATTTGTGCTATAAGAGTATCTTACTACTATGATAATAATTTGGGATCAATTGATTGCTGGGATATAGTTCGAAAAAGTAGCATAAGTTTATGGTCAGAACAGAGTAGCCTGTTTTATAATCCAGAAATTAGTAATCTCGTTTTGGAAACAGCTGTTTCTAGTGCACTATTGGGGTAAAAATATTCTTCCGAGACTCCTCCACTTGGAATTGGATTTGTATCTTTGGCTGCTGGTGCACAACACTTTTATGTATCTTTAGCTCATCTTCTATTCCAAAGGTCTCTGATTTTTTGGCAAATGCTTCTTCAGATTATAATATCTGTGGTAATAAGGAAGATGATTTGGTGCTGGAGTTAATTTGCTAACATGACATCTACACCAAATCATGATCTTCCAATTCAGTTGTGTAGTCCTGGTTTGTGTACTCTTGCATCTTGCAACCAAGGAAGCAAATCACTCCATGAGACTGATTTTATTAGCTTGTATGTTTGAAAAAAGCCAAGTATTTGTTCTCTCTGCAGGGAAAATTATGCAGAAGGTTTCTTCTCTTCTAGTTCATGTAGTTAGAATGAGGAGAGAGTATTCACCACTTGGTCTCTTGAGCCAAACTAAAAATTCCATGACACTCGCAACTACATCTGTTCAAGGGCCGTGAGAAATTTATCTTATTGCATACATTGCCCAGCAAAGACAAGCTGAACACTTAATTTTCAATATCATAAGCTCCTGATTTTTCTGAAAAGAAAATCAGACAGCCAAGAGTACAAGCCAGGGGAACAGAAAAAATAGATAGACATAACAGGTGATTATCACCGGACACTTATTTATCCTCTTCACATATGAGACTCACAAACATTTAAGCAAAGTTATTCACAATAGTTATATACTCCTATGGAGTTGAACTATTTCATTCATCCGAAAACAAACCAAAGGTTTATCTTCATCTCTGGTACCCTTGTACAAGAACTCCACGGTGCAAAAATTTGCATAAAAGTAGAAGAATATACTTAACCAACCAATAGTATAAATCATAAGGCTTTTGCAAAAGAGGAGGTATAGGCAAAACAACCAAGTACTGTAATAGTCGAAAAACCATACACCATAGAATTATCCAAAACTGAAAACAGATGAAAACACAAATAAGTAGACTAGATAGAGATCAACTTTCAGTCTACACATCCTAGATTGATTCAAAAGATAATTGAGAGAGTAAATCTGGTAATTGCTCGCTACATATGCTCATCTAGTAACGTCCGATGCCCCAGACCCTGACAACACCATCTGTGTATCCGCTGAACAAGGTGCTTCCATCAGCACTCCAGCTCAAACTTGTGCAGTAAATAACCTGCATCATAATTTCTCAATTATGATTGATATTTGGAGAGAGAAAAATAGTATGTAAATGAAACATGATAGGAACCAATTCTATACATGGTACATCATTGTCAATAAACATTGTGTACATTAACAAGACTGATAACGTGTACATTGGGCAGAGTGCCCAATCTCAATTACCTCCATTCGATCCAATTTCACAGGTCCAACATTGCAACAAATTACGAAAAAGAAATATAATAATATACTGAACCAAACAGAGCATGAGTAATTATTAACACAACGCATGTACACAAATAAAGACTACCATATCAAATAACCATAAGACCATGTAAAACAAAATTTAACAAGTCACAAAAACAGAGAATAAACAAAATAAACAATGATTACAACATTAACACCCAAATATGTATATGATCACAATAATTATAAAATGCACATGAGACATAACATTTATAAATACAAATTCATATGCGTAGAGTACAGATATAAACATAACACACATATCACTACTGTGGTGTACAATTTAGTTCATACATATTATGATCAATAAAAAACATAGCAACAAAGACATCTGAATACAAGCAAAGATGTAGAACTAAAAACATACAGATGCACAATACATGATAAATGATGCCACTAAACTACGTATATTAATTTTAAATTTAGAACATAAGAAGATAAATGGTCAGGCAAAGTACACATACATATAATACTGTATATCATATAAATGACAAATAAACACAGCATCAATAAGTAAATAAAATAAAATTGAAAATTATTCAGATATTGGACCTTATTCTTGCCAGCATTTGTCTGAGTAGCATTGCCCTCAGCAGCCATATCAGCCTCTGCCTTCAAGTCGATCCTCAAATCAACAACAATGCTCTTGCTCTCGAGATCCCAAATCTTAATGCTCGACTCGGTAGCAGCACACAGCCAGTACCTATTAGGACTAAAGCAAAGAGCATGGATGATCGAAGAAGCATCGAGAGAGTAAAGCTTCTTGCCCTCAGCCAAATCCCACAAGAGAATCACACCGTCTTTGCCACCGCTAGCACAAAGCGAACCATCAGGAGACACCGCAACGGTATTCACATAACCATTATGCCCAGCAAGAGTGGACCTGAGCTTGCAATTACTCAAATTCCAAATCTTCACAGTCTTATCCCACGAAGCCGAAACAATCGTGGGCTGCACATTATTCGGGCTGAACCTCACACAGCTCACCCAATCAGAATGCGCATCACCATCCTGAATTGTATACTTGCACTCCCCCAAAGTGTTCCACAGCTTAATCGAACGGTCACGAGACGCCGACACAATCTGACGGTTATCAATCGAGAACGCCACGGACAGCACGTCCTTAGTGTGGCCCACGAAGCGCCGCGCGGTGGTCCCGTTGGAGAGGTCCCACAGACGGAGCTCGCCGTCCCAGGAGCCGGAAAGCGCGAACTGACCGTCGGAAGAGAGAACAACGTCCTGGACGAAATGGGAGTGGCCGGTTAAACGACGCTGAGCGACGCCGTATGACTTGTCCTCCTTGGTGAGTTTCCAGACGATGATAGATTTGTCGCGGGACGAGGTGACGATCATGTCGGAGTTGTCGATTGGGGTGGCGATTGCGGTGACCCAGTCGGTGTGAGCCCTGAGAGTGCCCTTGAGGGTGAGTGATTCCGCCATTTTTAGGGTTTGTTAAGCGAGGCGAGAGGGGAGGCTTGTGTAGAGAGATGAGGAGGCTGGAGAGGAGATAGTGAAGAGGGGAATTGATTTATAGGAGGGTTTATATATAGGGCATTTAGGGTTTTCTTCGGAATAGGTGCGAGTGTTGTGGGCTGCGTGGTATTAACTTCCAAGGCCCAATGTATATTGTCATTAATCTCAGACAATTGGCCCAGTAAAAAATCGCCAAACATGTTTTATACAGAAAGAGAGGTGGGCTTCTGTCAAAAAAAAAAAAAAAAAAAAGGAAGAGAGGTGGGCTGAGGTTGAACAAGTACTGTAGATTACCTCGAGTTGAGGTTATAAATACATTTTTTTTAATATTTATTCTTTAGAGTTTTCGTGTTTAGTTAGGTAGTAGTGTTCTTTAGTTGAATATTTTTTTTTAAATTACTAATTGAAATAAGTCATATAAGTGGGTCTATTTTATTTCAAAAAAAAAGTGGGTCTATATTCGTAATATATTTTTGCATAAATTTTTTAATAATTTTGAAATGTTGAAATAGGCTTGGATATAAATATTCTGTTTACAATATATGTTATTTATAATATAGCAAGCTACCAATTTATATATATTTTAAAATTTGTGCAACTAGTAAGTATATTTTCTCTATTTTCAATTGCCGGACGTCATAGATTTTTCCATACATATGAAGGTGTGTCATTATCGTAGTTTATTAGTAAGCATTTTTTGTTTTTTTCACTCTTATTATTTTGCATTCTCTCTATCAATATCAATGTATATACAATGTATATAGACATATTATTTCTCAACAATTCCATTTAACTGTAGAGGAGGTCAATGTTGTCTAGCAAGATGGAACAAATCATGAAATTGGACTCAACACATGTATAAAACATCAAATAATATTAGATAAAACACGGAATCCAGAAACAGAATAGTAGGCTATATAAAACATGGAATTCAGAAAACAGGATAAGTAGACAATAATAGATAATCCAGAAATTCATTAATATGTTGAAACTTCAAAGACGAATAAGTTGAAGTGATCCGATTTAGATGCAAGAAGATATAGTGTTCATGTTACAAAGTATTATACCGGTGTTGACGTGTCAAATATAGAAAGAAAGATGTGAAATTTTGATTCAATGTTATTCGTTTGTAAAACAGACAAGTCATATCAGACATAAATATTTTAGTGAAAAATCGTAACACTTTCAAAAAAAATTCAAAGTCAAATTCAAACATTATAAAGAGATCAAAAACTCAAGTCCAAATGTGCAATATGTTCGATAATTTTGGTAGAAAACATAAAAGTGGATTCTAGCCTTAAACCCAAAAACATTCAATATTTTTTATGAAGGATTTTGATATTTTTATGTTGTGACTGTTCGGTAGTTTTCTCATGCGATTTCTTAAAGAAAAATCAAGTCATCATTTGATGTGTTTAAGTCAATTTCAAGAAAAATTATATTTCGAGAATATTTTAAAAATTAATTTTTCTAAAAAACACATGTAAAATGGGACGAAGAAAATTCTTTTCACTTGATTGCAAGTAATTTATTATTATCAGTGACATTGAAACTTTGCAAATTTAAATGTGACGGTAATGGATTGAAAATCAGTTATTTTATCACTACAGATTTTTTTAATGTGTCTTGTGGATATAGACTAACAACTATTTTTTATTTAAAATGGAGGATTTTCGTGACTATTGTTTCATAATAATGATAACACTGCATGCACAAAAAATTTCAACAGTTAAAAATTACTTATCTCAGATACAAAGATAAATATTAATAAAATACTGAAAAACCCTTACATTAGTATGTAGTGGTGAGCAAAAAAAATCAAAAAACTGAAACCGAACTGAAAAACCAAATCGAAAAAACCCGTAACCAACAAAAATCGGAAAAAACCGCAACCGAACCGAACCGACATAAAAGTTTGGTAACGGTTACGGTTTTACCCTTAAAACCAAACCAAAAACCCGAACCGTTTATATGATATATAATAAAAATATAACATTTATTATATATTATTATATATAACATATTATATATATATGTGCTACAATATATTAATTATATAGTTTATTAAGAGAAATTGATATTATAAGTATATAAATATTTTTCTAAAATTAATAATAATATTAAATTTGTATACTAGTTTCTAATCATATAAAAACTGAAAAAACCCGAAACCGACCAACAGTTAACTGAAACGGTTCGATTACGGTTTCTACCTAAAAACCGAACCGAAATACACGGTTCGTTAACGGTTTTAGGTAGAAACTGAACCGAACCGAGGGGTCGCTCGGTTCACCCCTTTCTGATATTAGGTATGAGTTTCATTTATTCCAAACTCATACCTGGTGTTTGGTTAGATTTTCTTTTACTTCAAACCCATACCTCAAACCTACCAGGTAGAGATTTTCATATCCAAAGGAGGAGGTGGGTATGAAACATAGGTTTGAGAAATCAACTTTGTTTGTCTTATTTTTATTTATTGTCATTAAATTCAAATTATTAGTACCAAATGAAGTTGAAGACTCAAATATATATAAAAAATTTATTTCAAGAATATGTTTAAATTAATTATAATTAATCATTTAAAAATATTTAAATTAGATATACTCATTCCAGCATTTAACGTGATATTAAAAATAATACCTCAATCTCATACCATCCGATTACTCGTTCCAACCTCAGCCCTCTTTCCAACCAAAGTACCCCTGAGTATATGTTATAAAGAACCGAAGCATACCGTTAAAACCAAAGGAGAAGAGTAATCACTATACAGGACTCGCAGATAACATGGCAACGAATCAACTACAGTATCCCTAATTCGCAAAGGTTTTTTTTTTTTTTTTTTCTTTTCTCTAATTCTTCATGCATAAACCCTAAAAAATGGCGGAGTCAGTGACACTCAAGAACATACTCAGGGCTCACACAGACTCTTATCGGTAATAATGGCTATGTTGATACCGTTGCGGTTTCTCCTGATGGTTCGCTCCGTGCTAGCGGTGGCAAAGACGGTGCTATTCTCTTGTGGGATTTGGATGAGGGAAAGAAGCTGATATGAGGGTTGTTGATTTGAGGATTGCTGCTGAGGGCAATGCTACTCAGGCCAATGCTGGCAAGAATAAGGTCTAATCGACCTCCTTGTTTCTGCCTATTTTTATACGTGCGCTGTTAATTATTATTAGTTCTATGTTTTTATACAATTATAAGTTCAATTAAGCCACATTGATGTTATGATCCGCCTTACAATGCCATCATGTTTTGCATCATGTGCTGTGAAAAACCTCTGCTCTAAATCAAAGATATATAATCTTTAGTAAATTTTAAATTTGTATGATCTACAAAAGGGAAGAGTGTGAATTTTGAAATAGTGCACATATTCTATAATGAGGTTTGTTAAGAAAAGTGACTTAGGAGTCAGGAGGATGGTCAAATTGGCGAGTTTGAGCTCTGGTTTGAATTATAGCAGAATGGAAACTAAAAACTATGAATACTTACCCAAAAAGATGGAACAAGTTCTATATCTTTCCTTTCAGTTTCATTCCTTCCAACCAAAAGGGGAAGTATGGAGTATGGTACTGGGAGAGTAAGTCGTCTAACATAGATTTAAAGTCTGGTTTAAGAGAGCATATCTTTGAAGAGTTAGTCATCTAGCATGGCATCAAAATTTGGTTTAAGAGAGGTTGGTTCTGGTGATAAAACCATTCGTATACCCAATATTCTCACAATTGTGTTTAAAGTTTGGTTAAATATAGTTTGGTTTAGGAGAGGCCTGGTGATAAAACCCGTCTTATACCCTATATTCTCACAATTGAAATGGACAACTTTGCTGTGGCTCCCTTATAAGTTTGTGCGCTAGTAGGTTGGTGATTCACTTCTTATCCCTGCCAGGCAGGCTTTCAAGTGCGGGGAAGTGTTAAATTTATATGAGCCATTTAGCCCCTTTCCCTTGGCCCTTTGGGTTTTGGGAGTTGTTTATTGAATATGTGTAGTTGAGGGTAATTTTTTTTTTTTTTTTTAAAGAATTGGTTAGGATTATACTGAAGTATAGTTTAGCCTTTGAAGTTGGTGTATGGAAATAATTGGTCCTGTATGTTTAGTGCAAGGATGTGCAATATGGATATTTCTACTTGCACTTCATTTTTGTATAACAGTCAGTGACATAGTTGATGTTTATACATAATTACATATCAAGTTGCATATAAATTATTTGCAAGTGCATACATGAACATGAGCAATCAAGAATATGTTTAATGAATGCTTTTTCTTGCTTATTAGAAGTTAGTGTAGTACTTCTATTGCTCTTGTGCTAAATAATCATTTAATTTAGTGGCATGATGTTGTTTAGTTATAGTACTATATTCTCGTATATCTAGTGAGTTATATTTTATGCTAATTCTGTAGTTTCTGCTAGGTGTTTTAGTTCACTGTTAGTACGACTGAGTTGTTGGGCTTCAACTTCTTATATACAGTATGTGAATGATTGTGCAATTTGCATCACATTATATAGAATGACACATTTGGAGGCATAAATATATATGTAAAAATTGGTGTATTATATCAAAGTGCCCACCATTCTCATCAAAAACTATCAAGTGACTACCCGGGCTCCACGAGGACTCAGTTAAGCCACTATAATCACTATATATATCACTCCGTAAAATCTTGAAAAAATATTAATGAGAAAGTTAACTACAATTTTTTTTGTATTTCTCTGAATCTTCTTTTCTAGTTCTTTTTGTAATCCATGTGGCTCACACATCATTTGCTGATTAGGATTCCATTAAGTTTTGTGTTAATTATTTTTCAAGATTTAATATAGTGATTCTAGTGGCTAAAATGAGTTCCGGTGGCGATCGGATAGTCACTTGACAGTTTTTTACGAAAACGGTGGGCTTT